>NC_062530.1:17122339-17422339 GCF_022655615.1 Tachysurus fulvidraco | reverse complement strand
CGGCCATTGATTTTTTGACAAAGTACAACAGGAAATCTTTATCTGAGACGCACTACGACCCCGCACTAATAGGTGGGGTTTAACCTCTGCTGAGCAACAAACACAATGGTTTTCATCCAGTGTGCGTGGAAAGGTGTGTGTGCTTTTATATTAATCCTCAATAAGTCTAAGAATAAATCCAAAAAATGTAAAGTATTTTACCTTTAAATGTATAGTTCAAAGTGATATGTAAGAAGGCACCTGTGCTGGAGCTTTGTATTTCAGATAAGCCAACAATCCCATTTCACCAGTTAGCCCACTTTGCACGCACGCACACACACACACACACACACACACACACACACACACACACACACACACACACACACACACACACACACACACACAAGCCCTAAGCAGAGTCAAAACCTTCAGTTTAAAAAGATACAAATTTCTGGGATATGCACAATACACTCACCATCATGGCATCATTTCCATTTTGCTGTCTATTGCCAGACAGAGATAAGACACCTGCATTGCCACGCAGATGAGCTTCAACAGAACTTTATCATTGACATTTACTACTGTTTACACAACTAATTTCTCTTAACTGTACTTCTGAACCTTTATCAGCCCAGCGCAAGGCCTGGAAAAGAGCACATGCCAAACATGTAGAAGAGCCAATATGTGAGCAGGGGAAATGATAAACCTGACACACAAATGAAAAGCCGAAATAGTGCAGCGGTGAGGTGACGTTCAGAAACAAATAAGGATTCTGCAATCTGCATGTTCAAAATCCAATAGAGAGAAAAGCAACTATGAAGTGGCAGGAAGATGGACAGCCTCTAAATCTGGGACGAGCAAAACAGTTTACTAGATTATTTTCCTCGGATGGGAAATGTTTAGGTAATTGTTACCAACAGGGGGCGACATACATCACATCCTCATCAAAGGGTTTGGCAAAATTATGGCAACATAACACTACATAAGTAGTGAACAATATATAGAGACCTCATTAACAGCTCTGGAGCAGCCTTTTTGTAATATTGTTACATGCTGTGACTTTCTTCAAATTTCATCATCATGCTCACCATTTTAAGAAGAAAATGTACTTTGGCCTGCTTATAAAATAATTACTTTCTGATGCAGAAGAAAAATTACATTATAAATGATATTATTTGAGAAAACAAATGTTGCATTCACATTATGATAAATTATGACTTAGGAAACAAGCTATGGCAGTTCTGTCTTTTAAACTATTGCTTAATAATATAGGTACTGGCCAGTGTTTAAAGTAAATAACATAATGTAAATTCTGTTTTGCAATCTGTTTTAAAACATTTCATACATGTCACATCACTGATTATAATTAATTTTCTGCAGAAAATGTCCTCTTTGTGGTGTTCGTTAACTAAAACTGTCCTCAAAATTTTGCTACCAAGTGTTTTCTTTTCAGACTGGAACATAAAGGCTCTCTAAAAATAATGCAGCTGAAAATAATGAGGGCAAAATACACTTTGTCTAAGCAAGTCAAAATAAATATGATGGCTGATTCTGCAATAAGCCTTTTGCTGTTATGCATGTTGACTTATTGTATGCATGGTCATTAAGTTGCACTTTTCATTTAGCTTAATGTGTTCCGCTTATCATGCTGAAATGCAGCATCAGTAGCATAAAAAAAAAAAGAAATGAACCGACAGGATAAATGTGCTTTAGAATCGATGAGTGTGGAACTATTCTCATCGTTTTGAGACATTTTTAGGTCTGCATAATGCCCTGCATTATATATATATATATATATATATATATATATATATATATATATATATATATATATATATATATATATATATATGGTGCAAACCTTGCCAGGGTGTGCATGTGTGTTTGCTAAGCCTCGCTCTCTCTGTCCTCTATGACTGTTACCCTCTCATAAATCGAAAGTGAAGACCTTCCAGAAACTCCTCCTGATTATCACACATAAATTAATTAGAAAATGTTTCTTGACATTCTCAGTGCATAGGCAGGGGAAAAAAGACTCAGGCAAAAGCACAAAATTAATTGTACGGTATGTGACTTTGATAATTAATTCAATAATTATTTCATGTCTACTTTAGCGACTCCTTCTGGCTTTAAATAGGTCGTTTTAATAATAGTGTCAAGTGAATTTAGATTTTATTAAAAAAAGGAAAGCAAGTATCACCGAGACTACACTATGGCTCCTGGTTTTATAATTAACAGAAAAATGCACTAATTAAAAATGCTTTTCAGATGAGTAATCTACAGAAGTGGTTGACACAGGGGGACCTCCTGGAACAATAAGAACAAAACCGTCTTTGCTATTTTTCTTGCTTTTTTTTTTATAGAGTATCAAGCCTTCAGCATGTAGTGACTTAAAAGCACACACTATTTGTGGAGAGACTCCAAGTTCAAATTCAGGTTGTGTGACATCCCTGTAAAATAATACAATAAATAAATAAAATAAATAGCAATAATGCACCCATAATACATTAGAGTGGTGCTGAAGATCCTGAGTTTGCCTTCTACACACACACACACGCACGCACACAAACACACACATGCACACAAACACACACACAATAATGGGAAGTTGGTGGAGGAGAGATAGAAGGCTGGAAGAGTCAAAGCTAAACTGAAACATGGAGCAGGAAAAAACAGGAAGTGGCAGAAAGGCTTAGGCATCTGATAGGATGGCGATCGAAGTGGCAGTATCCAGGTCACATGGTGCAGGCAGTGTGATAAACGCCGCTCTAGATTACACACCACACCTCTCAATCATCAGCACGATACCCATGTAACACACAGAGCAGGAGCTGAGGATAAGAGTAAGGGGATAAGGGCATGTTTCCTAACTTTTCAATCATTGTGTGAATGATGTGTGTACTGTACATGGATAAAGCCAGACTCACAAGGCAAGTTCTCAAACTCACAAATCTACTCACATCAAACTCTCAAGGCGTTTCCTGTGACATATATTAAACTGTCGTTACACTTAACTTTCAACCACTTACATCCAACAACTAACCACACTTACTCTACAATGCAGGTGTGTGTGGAACAGAAGCCAAAAAAAAGTGAATAATGATTTACTCAAACAGTTCGTCACCACAAAATTGTGGAAAAAAATCAGCCAAGATAGCTGACAATTTATACCAGGACTGTTATACATGAATCAAACACACTCAAACACACAAAACAAGTTTTTGGCTTTGCATCTATTTAATTTTCTAACTATAGCTTGGCTAAGCTAAAAAAGAATTGGATGGAGTTCATTAATTTTGCATAGAGTGGAATTTGTATGAGGTTGTGGTTATGTGACACACACTTCTCTGACGTGTTTTATTAGACTATGTGAGACTGTGATTCGGTCTTTATTCATTCAGAGCTTTTCCATCAGTATATACAACAACAGCTAAGAAACTATTTCATGGGAACGTTAAGGGTTCCAAAATTTCAAAGAGTTTATAGTCACAGTCTGAAGTCTGTAACATATCAGAAAATTATAGTGTAATCGATCCTCTAAATAGTGTGTACAATGACAACAGTGCTTTTTATTGGGCCAGGAATGTTTATAAGATGAAGTGGATGGGAAAAGGAGGCAGCGAGAGAGAGAGAGAGAGATAGAGAGAGAGAGAGAGAGAGAGAGAGAGAGAGAGAGAGAGAGAGAGAGAGAGAGAGAAGATTACAGATTGACCTGGGCTGTGGTGTGAGACAGCAGAGATGCCAGGTTTTGGGGTTGGTATGGTGTGCTGTGTGTGTGTGTGTGTGTTTGTGTGTTCGCAGGAGGTGCAGGGAAAAAAGGGACGGGGGTTAACGGTCTGACGTTGAGCCGCCTCTGTTCAAGCCCAGATAACAGCTCCGTCTGAGCCCCTCACACCGCCGCACAACCACAGCCACCTCTCAGGAAGAAATAAAGACAGATTGAAGAGAAGGAGATGATAAAACCTGACAACTAACTGAAAACCATAAAACTTCCCACAGGCCTCCATGCAACACTGGTTCTGTCATTTTAGAGGCATGATTCTACCAAGACACATTCCCACCCACACAACCATTAAGAAACAGCAACATACATAAGAAAGTACGGTGAACTCAAATGCACTTGGATTTTTTTTTTAACTCTTTTATCCCTCCCACCTCAAACGATCTCTCACATACCACACAGCTTCTCACAGATGATTGTGTTAGCTTTATTCTCTCCCTCTCTTTCAACAGAAGCAAACTAAACTAAAGAAAACTATTGGCCTCTGTGCTGGACAACTGAGTCTTTTAATCATTTTTCTAGTGTAAAAATTCAACATAGCTTTGCACAAATAACATTTTTTAATTCAAAGGGTATTTAAATAGTCCACAAGTCTTTGTAATGTTGACCAACCCAAGGTGATTAATTCTTCCATAATGAGGTCAAATGAGGATAAAGAATCTAAGGCTAATTATATCTTGTTCAGAAAAAGACACAGCTATTGTTTTGTTTCTTCTATGAACAATAGCAGTGTGAAACCTGCAGCTCCACAGAGAGTCAAGCAGCTGCAAACACAAGAAAAAGATCTTTGCCACTTATGTCCTTGTGCTGAAAATGATGGCAGACTGAAAGAAGCTGATGTAGTAGGTGTGTGATTTGGGCTTTGAAATGTGGAGCGGGATTGGACATTGTATCCACACAGTGCAGTGTAGAGATCTGAGGCGCAGTGTTTCTACTGAGAAACAATAGAGACAGGAGGAAGACTAAAACGACACTCCAGCGCATTTTGCTTTCTCAGTCGAGTGTTTTAGACTGAGTGAGATAAAGGATACACACTACTCTCCCTATTGTCTGTCTGAGAACGATCCGAATATGTTCATTTAACACTTGCCGGCGTGTCATTACAACTCATGGTCTAAATTAAAAGCAAAATGATTAGCAAACTGGCGAAACAGATATTTTCAGTTTACTTGCTCATTAGAATAAAAATTCAATTGCAAATAATCTCTTCACTCTTTTTATATAAGACCTCTCATTTTGTTTAAGTGGCTACTGATTTGCCAGCTCATCTACATATTTTTATACATTTACTGCAAAAAATGTGAGGAAAGACACACAAAAAAACATTACATGAGGCAACAAATGACCTAAAAATTTAGTTTAATAATTTCCATTTTTCAAATCGCACTTTATCCCCTCTCTTTTTTGCTCCCCCTCTCCCCCTCCTCATCGTTCTGCAAGGCCCTGATATGTTTTCAATTTGTCAGAGCTCAGGACTTTTCAGGAAGCCTATGCAGATTTGCCGGCATGTCTGCTGACAGTGTGAAACCTGGACTGCACCTCAGCACCTATCAGGCCGCCTCCAGACCACTCATTAATGCCAAGTTGGCCAAATAATTTATCAGCGTTTAAATGCCATTGATAATACACATATAGAGCTTAACTCAATCCTCTAGAATTAAATATGTTCAACACCAGCAATGGGTAAATACAAATAATCATTATAATAACTACATTAATATGGTTTATGCTGTAATTTAAATAACTTGGTGGATAAGAATGTGTATGTGTGTGTGTATGTGTGTGTGTGTGTGTGTGTGTGTGTGTGTGTGTGTGTGTGTGTGTGTGTGTGTGTGTGTGTGTGTGTGTGTGTCTTAATGGTGTGTAGCTTAATGTGTGTGACAGACAGACAGGCAGACACACGCATGCACACGCACACGCACACACACATACAGTCAGACAAAAAGAAAGACAGAAATAGAGAGACAAAGACAGACAGGTTGACAGGGACACACAGAGACAGACAAAGACAGACAGAAACAGAAAGCTGTTTGCAATGTTTATTCATAAATGCAGACATCTATATTATTTATAAAACTCAATGTGATTTAACATTCACGCCAATAAAGCACTGCTGAACTGAATGAACTGTACTGAGAGAGAGAGAGAGAGAGAGAGAGAGAGAGAGAGAGAGAGAGAGAGAGAGAGAGAGAGAGAGAGAGAGAGAGAGAGAGACCGCAGAGTGACAGGCAGGCAGCTAGAAGGGATTACTCTGATGGTCATTTGCATATCAAGAATTTTAAGCACAGAGGAAAATATCAAACCCTCCAGCCAGCAAGGTCATTCTGAAGATAATATTTTCTTCATAATTTATTTTGCATATCATGCAGCAGGACACATTATAGATTAAAAATGCCGCTCCGCCCTATCAAGTCATTCTGACACTTGAGCCTAGCCACCACCTATCATTCCCTTTCATACAACTCCACCCTATAAATGACATTACTACACAGATACATCAGCAGTTAACCAAACTCATAAACCATCAGCAGGAATTCTGATGAACATTTCACCTTTTCAGAGCTGGAGAATTGATGATACCACAGTGTTCACTCCTTGCTAGTACTGTAATACAATAACCCATCAAATGATGTACAATAGTCTTTAAAGGTATCATTACTAATGCTGATAAACGGTTAAGTAACAGTAAATGAACGGTTGATCTCGGGAGTTTGTCACAGAAATATCCTAACTGTAAGGTACAAACTGTTTAGTAACTAAAAGACCTGCAGTTATCTTATATTATGATCTTATGAACTGTTACATTTTAGAATATCCATTTTTATTTTTTCCCTTATTATTAATCCAAAGGGAAAGAATATTACAAAAGCACACTAAATTTACTACAATCCGCTGTCCTAACTTTATGTGTGTATGTATGCTATAATACAGTAGCATTCTATTTATTTACACTGAAACACCACAGACATACTGTATGCAAAAGAAATTTCCCCCTAGCAAAAATGTGTTTCAGTGTTTTTGTTCCCATTATTTAATGCTATAGGTACCTATTAAATGGTACAGCTATTTTATACAGAATACAGAAAATAATTTCGGAATCTCATTTTTACAGTTAATCAGTAACAAGAAAATTATGTATTTATTTATTTTTTATTCCTCCTGTACTAGTCTTGTGTTCATCTAATTAAACACTCTTTAGAATATGTATGCCCCTCCGCTAGAAGCTCTATGGTACCTGGATAATGACACCAAACGATGTTCATCAGAGCATTTTATACGTCTTTCTAGCTCAGACTGGCAGAGAACTTCTTTATACACGGTCACCCCTTCTCCATCAGTAAGATTATTTTATCTACCATTCAGACACATCAGATGTCTCCTGGTGATGACCCTGCAGCTCTCTGTCATCAGCTCAGTCGACCTCGTCTTAAACGTGTACAGCATAACTCCAGAAACACATGGCACTTTCTTGTCTAGAATATCGTTCACGTTAAAGATGGAAGGTTTAAGTGAAGGCAGCAATGAGAAATTGCCCACTCCCTTGCTCTTAAAACTCTGTAGTCCATATGGTACTTCTTTTCATGTTCTGTCAAGTGGTTTTAGGGTCAGCAAAGGTGTGTTGGAATGCTATTGGCTGTTGTGTAAATCAGTCAAGTACATCAAAACACAGCCACTCTGACTGCCTGTTTAATTCAGAATCAAATCACGGCATCATTTCCATGGGACTTGAATGATCAAAACATTGTAAACGCTAACTGAAATGACATGACTTGTTTATTAACTGTTTATTAGCAACCTGGATTCCACATATCTAACACCCACCATTAGAATCACTAATAAAGAGGTTTTGCTTTAGAATTTTTACAACAGAAGCCGAATCTGAAACAGCCAAGTATAACATTCGTAGGCCAAAATACAGAACATGCCTTTAAATTATTGCTGTCACTAAAGGATAATTTCTAACAAATAAAAAAACTTAAAAAGGAGAAATAATAGCCTATATACTGAAAGAAAATGTGACAAAGTACATCTTATGCTAAACTTTTATTACTTTATTAGCTATTTGTTGCTACTGAAAGGTAAAATAATTTTCCTTTTTGTACTAAACACACACAAAAGCACAATCCTCTTTTACATACTGCTAATACTTTTAAATCTGTTTCTCAGATCCACACAGATATAGTTTTATAGCATATAGTCACTGATGTCAAGACAATATGAAGTGCACACATCAGTAGAATGTTTTTCCCTACATATGTGCCAAGCAGCCAGAAGAAAATATTACTACTTAATAATCAGCTTTCCCCTAATTTATTTATTTTACCAACCAAAGAAACCACAGTCCAGTCGTCTGCTTTTCTGTTGGCTCATTAGTAAGGGGTTAATGAATTCAGGTCAAAATTCACCCAGATAAAGCTGAAGTGATACATAACCACAGGTATAATACAGCCCCAGATTGCTAAATAGTTTTTTTTTTTTTGCTTTTATAAATTATTAACAAAAACACATCATCTTGTTGTGTCTATGTGTGTTTCCTCTGGGTTCTCCCGTTTCCTTCTACCCTCAAGAAGAACATTGGATTAACTACTGAAAAATGCCTCTAGGTGTAAATGAGTGTGTGAAAGTGAATGTGCATGGTGCCCAGTAATGAACTGGTGTCCCAGCCAGAGTGTATTACTGCTTCACACCCTGTATTCCTGAGATAGGCTTCGGATCCAACACTACTAATGTTGTCCTAATGAAGAATTAAGCAGAAAATTATCACAAGCTGGAGTACTGGGGACAGCACTAGACCAATCCGCTGAACTCTTTTGCCATTTAAATAGCAATCTTACAGGAAGTGACATCGTGGCACAGGACCAGTTATTTTTACACATCACTCAAAACCAGACCAGTAGATCTACTTGTGCTAATGTAATTTGATAAAAATTCCACATTCATATCTGTTCAGCTCTTTGTGGTTTGAAAGAAAAAGTCTGAAAGAGAACAAACCAATATAGGAGTAAGCGTGACTCTGGCTGCCACTCCACTCCTGACATTCAAGCAAGCAGAAAAAAGACAAGAAGGAAGGAGTGCACACTTGCAGGGGGGGGGTGTTTGTAGTGATGGAGAGACTAGTGTTGTGGGGGGGTTGTGACGATAAGAGAAAAATTCAGACCGGTCAAAGTTTCCCTTTTGCCAATCGTGCTCCTGATAAAGGCAGCGTCTGCTCTAGTACTGATAGAAGGGCTATCTCTCTTCTTCTCCCCTTCTCTCGCTCTTCTACTCTCTACCCTATCTCTCTCTTTCTCTTTTTCTGCAGTTAGTTTGTGAGGGAGAATAGGGGAAAAAATAACTATCACGCTCCAATCACCAACATGGCCATCAAGGAGCAACCGCACAGCAATTAATAAGGTTGCAATTACTCTAACAGTCTGCAAACTCCACGATAATCTAAACATCCTCAAAACAAAGAATTAAAAAATACCACTTCCTATTTTACAGTGTAATAGTTAAATATTACAGGACCCAATTTATCACTAATTAAATGCTAATGAAATCAAATACTCAGTTATTACAACTATTAGTTTGATGTTAATAATCACTATAAACAGGCTGTAACTCATAAAATAATTCAAATAAAGCATGTGAAATGCATTTTGACCTTGATATCTAGCTTATATTATTTTATTCAAATGAATGAAACAATGAGTTTGATTTCATAGCTTGAAATGAGAGAAATAAATATACTATTTAATATAATTTGTTACTCAGAGGAGTGCTAAGGCTGAAGTTATCACTCCATTCATCTAAAATGCGTTAGAGATTACTGAACAAGTACCGCTTAACCCTAAAGGCTTGGATTAAAAAACTCTTTTTGACTGAAACTAGGAAAGGAGGAGGTCCCCTAAGACAATTCTTTTTTTGTGGTGATGAATACATATACACGCACGCGTGCATAAAATCAAACACTCAACACACGCATACACAAACAAAATGTGTGCACATACCATTTTTCTCTCCACACTTTGTTTTAACAAATATATACACTCTTCATTAATGTCAGCAAAACAGCACAACACAAGTGATATGCAAGTCTTCATGAGATGATCCAATGCCAAATTAATATCTGGTTAGTCATGATGCTATGAATGTCCCATTAACAGGCAGTAGACTGGTAATTAATTGGAAAATAAAAGACTAATTATGCAGAGTAACACAGGGTTGCAGTTACAGTTAGTAATTTTATACATAGAAATTGGCATACACATAGATGTAGCTGAAAAATGGCAGTAGGTCTAGTCTAAAGAAGGTGTATATAAAAATGAGAACATATAGCAACTCAGACAACAATGATGCATGTTCTGACACACCACTAAAGACATTAAATTATTTAATATTTAATTATTTAGTATTTAATTATTAATATGTTCTTATTGTCTGTGCATTTTAAAGAGGCTTTCCCAAAGAGACGAGAAGACAGGGAAGTAACATTTATGCAGACATTGCTCTAGTGCCACAAAAAAATTCATTTTAAAAGCATCTCCCAAACATTGAAACATATAAATATTATCTGACCCTGTGACTGGGCTTCTCCATTTTTCCAAAGTGCACTGAAAGCCCCACTAAAGAAATAAGGGTTTTAAAATGCAGCAGCAAAAATTTTCATGCATTATGTGAAAATCTCAAATAGAGGCACTATGCGACTGATATGGCAGAAGTCCATCGTGGTGATGGAGATCTTTAATCCATGAACATGTATTCGCCTAGGGCAGAGGTATTCAAACTGTGGGAATTGCAGTGGGGGTCTGTGGGTGAGGGGTGAAATAGAAAATACCAAAAAAAAAAAAGGGGGAAGAGAGATTCCTTCTTTCATGTTCTGATTTATTCTACTTTATTAGACAGGTAATAACAGCCAATAAAAGCCCTGGGCAAATAGGGTGACTTGAGCAGAATAAGATGCAGTAGTTTGAGTGCTGGCGCACCTGTACGTGTTGGCTGTGGGTGGGTGTGGCATTATGTTCAACTGACTAGAGATGAGTCCCAAATGATGCACTACACAGTATAAGCTATGTACGCTAGAGTCTAGCCTATGAATTTAATAAGCCACAGTCAAAGGAAACACAACAAAGTTTTTGCAAAATACACCACAAATGTGATAGAATTTAAAAGACATGTGTGTGTGAGACCTCTTGACTGCCGGAGTGTCGTCAGCCATCTTGTAAAAGTTTTCCAACATCAGTGTTTGCTAGCCCCACCCCTCTATTTGTAATTTTTTGTAATCCATGTAGTGCACTTCTTCCTGATGTCATTTCCACTGTGAAAATACTACTCACCCTATTTAAACTACAAACTGGCACATTATAGTGCAGAAGCATGTGATTTGTGACACGCCTTAGGTTTTTATATGTTCAACTGACAGGGTTTTTTCTAAGTACAAAGGTTATGGATTTAAGCTGTTTTACTTATAGCTTCTCACATATGATGAATAAGGTATTCCAGAACTTGACATTTCAACCACTGTTCAAATAATAAACATACTGAAAAGGAGTTATTACTTTATGGCTACCCATCTACGACATCTGGGCATTCATGGGAGTGCGCACGATGACTGCTTTACACAAGAGACTGTAGACAGTGACTCATTCATCAGGCAATAAAATACAGACAGGTTTAAGTAAAGGAGTGGTGACACTGACCTGGGCCATTCCAACTCGGTTCCACTTCCTCCTCCTCCTCTTCCTCCTCCATCTCCTCATCCTCCTCTTCCATCTGCGGCTCTTCATCATCACTGGGTTTCCAGCGTTTCTCATCTTCCTCGTTAATGTCCGGTGTGTCTGGAGACTCATGTGTTCTGGGCTCTGGTGAAAACAAAGAGTTCAAAACAATGTCTAAATGACTTTCTACTAATGGTCAATTTATTCTCAGGGCATGTTCAGCTACACAGAGGTGCTTTACGAGTGCGGCTGCTCCTGTCTGATGATCAAAGACAGTCTGAATAAAAGTCTTCATACACCAGTAACCTGATGCCTCCCCACACACTCGGGTCTTTTTGATTTGCCAAGTGAAAAAAATCCTTCCTTAAAGGTAATGTGTGTCTCCCTTTCATTAAGGCAAATCCTTATCATCAGTGGCCATCTCTCAGTCATTGATGGAGGTGATTAGTGAGTTCCTCAGATCAAAATGATCACCTGACTGATAGGATTCTTTGTGTCTCTCTTTGTATCTATCCCACACACACTGAAGTATCACTAACAACTATGAGACTAATGTTACTTCTTGAGCACTGACAGTGGGCTGTCTTTCTCTTTTCCTTCACACTATACATTTTTCTTCCTCAAGCCCCCAACCTAATCACTCCACCCTGAAATAAGCTTATTCGCATGCACAAAGGCCACGTTTACCCTCGCATTCCCACAGCGATAAAGCAGCGATAGCCGCCGATCAATACCAGCCATAAACGTCAACCTGCGTGACTGCTATTATTAATGTAATAGTAGCGAGATTAGATCTGCATTGTCAAATAAATCTCTATCAAACCCGCAAACACACACGCACACACATTCCCCCAGAAACCATGCATACTTAGAGCACTTTCATAAACACATATACATGTACAAACACACACACACTGTACTTCACGTGCTTATGATTTGCCCCTCCTAACCTAAACAGGGCCATTATTTTCAGCTATAAATCACAGTGAATGGCACATTGATTTTATCCTGCAGTGCTCAGCTGGGATAGTGGAGCTGGAGCCACAGTTATTGCATTTAATATTATCAATATTATCTCCCATATCATCAGAGCTGAGACGGCAGGTATCGGGAAAAGGGGGGCCTTCACTGGCACCAGCCCTGCTCCTCAACCCATTCTGCACTTTCCAACACACACACACCCACACACACATACATACGCACATGCACACACAACCCAACCACATACATATATCTGATAAGAACAACTTCCTCTGTCACACCTGGAGGGCAAAGTCACCCAGCTAGCTTCAGTACAACTCCCAAGCTGCAAAGCTCATTCGTTTCTTATAAATCTGCTCTTTTTTAGTTACAGTTGAAACAATTACGATACACACAGTACAATACTTTAAAAAAGGAGAACATATGACTCAATCAGGTATTGGGTGAGTGTCTGACCATTTCTGCAGCCATCATATTCTTTCATAAGTTCTAATGCTGGGATTAAAAGCATCTTAAAGCACTGCCAGTACTAAAGAAAACAAAAAAAAAAACTGTTTAATTACCACTCAATCATTATGTCTATTGGACATAATCAAGCTTATTGTAGTTATTGTAGGAAGAAAAAAACCCTTTGACTGGCTCTATACCAGTACATTATCATATCCTCTCAGAGATGTGTTACATGTCAGATGGATGAAGCTGTGATTATATGTATTGCTCCGATGTTGCATTAGCAACAGCTTTGACCCGCAATACATGTGGGTCTTAATTTCTTTTATAGAGTCACATATTTGAAAAGTTTTTTGACACAACTCAACAACTGCTCTTAGACATGTGAATAAAGTAATATGAGTTTGGAATGAGCATCCAATCATTTGTACATGTTGAAAATCACCGGATTAACCCGTCATTTAAAGCTAAAAGAAAAACAAAATCGCCATTGTTTAAGCAAACATGTACATATGAATTGTTTGCAAGACAAAAAAATTCCTGGAATGCATTAACCTCACTTTAACTGCAACATGTTTTTAGCACACTTTACCACCTCTATGCTGATGTGTAGAAAAACCCATCAAGATCATCAACAGCATCATCATCATCATTATCTCTGCTCAATGAGATCACTGCAGAAATTCAGCACACTCCCCGTTCCTTACCGGAGATACTCTGCTCTATGTTCTGTGCTATAATGATCATCGATATGGTGTTTATAGATAATGTACTATTGGCCGGTGGGGGGCTGACAAGCACTATGTATCCTGTGACTGGTTGAATGTTTTTCTGAGGCGGTTATCAAGTGGTTATCGCCTGTGTCTTTCTCTCCCAGATGGTGGATAAGAGAGCTGGCCTTTATTAGCCAGTGCTGGCCTGATAAAGACCTGGTATTGATCGCAGGTTGAAAGAGCAGGTTCGTCAAACACGGCTGATTTACAGAAGCCTGATAATAGCAGCACCGGGCAACAGAGGAGCTCAAAAAGCGAGAGATAGAGGGAGATACAGAGAGAGATGCAGAATATGGTGACGTGTTTCATCCTTGGTGCATTCTGCTTTGTAGCTACATAAAATAAAAAGGCCACATGACGAATGCACACACAAATGCTAGAAATATAAAAAAGTTACATTTTAAATGATAACTGTCATTCCGTCAGTCATCTGTTGAATATGCATAAAGTTCGCTTAGGGTGACTGCATTACTCATATATTCCTGAAAAATATTACAGCACAGAAACATATGCTCACAGATGAGAATAACGTCTAATCTAATGCTGATTAGCACCTGAGAAAATTTCCATCCATTTATCAGAAACCGCGAACAAACAGGCTCTTATCATCGCAGTACAAAACTGAACGAAAACAGGAATTTTCCACTTAAAAAAAAGAAAAGAAAAAGAAACAGCATTTTATCTATGAATGTATTGTCTGAATTAAGACTAACAAAACAAACTGGGAAGTGAGCAGCAGCAGGCAGGATACACAGTGTATCTTGCTCTTGCAGTCATTATTCTGTTTTTAAAAGAAAATAAACCAAGAATTATTAGTTGTAAATACACTGTATTTCATACTGTTTTTTTTTATACATTTTACTGTCATAAAATATAAATTCCTTTTACTAAAATTCACATAATTGCCATAACAAGAAAGAACCAGATCATAGATATACTGTCACAACAGGCAACAATTAGTCTCTTCTACACCTTTTCTACAAAGAAAAAAGTAAACTATGGTGCAGTGTAACATTCTGACTGCTTCTCCTAATGCACTGCTGCGAATCCTCTCATTAAAACAGACCCCAGTGGTTACGATCTTAAATCGATCCCAGTCAGACATACAGATACCACACGGCCAGGTTTAATGAGGCTGATGAGAGGGCAGGTCTGATTACTGTCAGTTGCTAGTTTTTTCAACACTACACTCTGTGTGGACACATAAAGATGAAGTTTCAAATCAAAGGCAAAATGATTTATGAAGGTCTTTTTACCTTCATTATAAAGAGGCGCAAAGGAGGAACTGGAACCATCGCACTCCGCCGAGTCGTCCTGGTCTGAGGCACCAGCCTCTTCCCCTGAGAGACTGACGTCATCAGGTGGATTGTCTTCTCCACCATCAAGATCCCCAATAGGGCCTACAGACGGAGATAGAGAATAAGAATAAATAACATCTGAACACCTTTAGCTTATAATTAGTATTTCTATATAGAAAAATAAAGGTCTACAAGTGTGGAATATGATAGTTAACAGCAAGGGAAATGAGAACAGTTTCACTATATCATTAATGCATGTACTTCATTGTAGCACTCAGAGAACTCAGAGATTTAAATGACACAAATAGCGGGTGTTAATGATTGTAGAGTACTGAGGTTAGGCTATAAATATAATATCATATTGTGATTCATTATAGGAGGAAAACCCTGGTTAGGTTCCAACCCCAATTCCCTTAAAGGTTTAATTGGATGGAAATGCCACAGCTTATGAACACCAGCCAAACATGGCGAATATGTTATAAGAGAGTTGGCAATGATGGTAAAATTTTCATTTGAAAATTCACTAATCGGTAATCACTAATCAAATGTGTTCATTTTCCTTCGTATGTATGAATACAAATAAATCCATAGTAGATGAATGAGCCTCTACAGTTAAATATGTAACGCAGTCAGTAAAAAATAGTAAATTAAAATTTAGTTACTTTTGTCTAATTGAGAATAAAACATATTTTCTAACCATGTACTCTGACTGCATATTAATTCATACCTCTAAGAGACTGCGGTTGGAGAGCAGAAATCTAAATATAAAAATCCTCTGCATAATTAGCATATAAATACACCTGGTGTTTTTGAAAAATGTCTAATTTTGACAGTGTTTGTAAATTAATTTTCAGCGTGTCAAACGAAGAGAGGATTGTTCGGGGCTAAAGCCGTGACTGGAGGCATATATATTTACACTTCTCAAACAAAGAGGCCTATAATCTATACAAAGCACGCAACAATACCCGTGAATAAAGAGCCTCGTCGAAAAAGGCAAAGGCAATTTTTCTAATTCTGTTAATTTCACTTCCAAAGCAATTAAAACGTGGTGGAGATAATGCTTCCAAACAATCGCTCTCTGACAAAGTGTTTCTGTCTTTGTAAATGAAACATCTTTAGGCTAATTCCGACTTCCACGCCTGCATGGTTCACTGTAATTTCAGATAAAATTAACATAGTTAGATTTGGACCTTAATAATGAAGGGAAAAAGAAGGAAAGGAAAAAGATTGATCCCATATGCAATATTTTTAGAATGCAGTCCGAGTCTTGGTCAATCTAATTTTCTATATCTGCGAAGACATTTTCATACAATTAATTTTCCTTTAATCATAATTGTACAAAAGAGCTTCTCTGTTAAAAAAAAAAGTCCAATTATATTTTGTGTTTAAATGTAAGTTTGAATTATGATTTTCTTTCTCATTAGTGCTCTGCTTAAATCACTGCATCGCTGCTTTCAGACATCAAATGGTGCAGAAAGTTTTTGCTCTCCTCCTTTTCTTCCTTTCATGAACAGACCAATCCATATCTCTCCCAGCAGGCCAGGGAAGAGGATATTACTGCATGCATTCACCACCAAGTGTAATTTGTTTGTGGTCAATTAAAACCAAGGAGAATTGGTCCAAGGGACAAAAAGTGATATTCAGTCATCTCAAAAGCAATTCCACCAGGGGTATTCATGTGCTGTTATCATTTCATAGCAAAATTACACGAATACTCTTGCATCACCAAATGGCCATGTGCACCACTAGTTATTGGAAGTAATAAATGATTCAAGAATGTGTGCATGGAAGACGTTTACTTTGCTGATAATCTGATTGTGTCATCTAGTTATGCTGGAAAGTTTTTGAAGCCTTCAAAATGGTGATATTTTTAGATATTACTGATATGACCGTAAATTTGAAATGAAAAAAATAAATTAATAAAGACTTTCTTCATAAAATGATTTCAACTGTGAAACTAAAACAAAATGTGTTCAAACGTGTTCTATAAATTTATAGCAATAAATTCCCATAGTCTGCTATAGCTAATAATTACACATCATGATGAGGGATTTTCCCCACCTCATTTCCCTTTATGGAAAATTGCAGAAGCGTTTGAATGAGTCTTGCTTGAACATGGTCAGGTCTTGCTAGTGCATTCCACTAATATTCACTTTATGAGTTGCCTATTTCCAGACCCACATCATTTTATAAAGGAATAATCTTCATTTTATGTTGAGTATTGAGTATTGTTTTTGTTTTTAGTAAAAGATTCATTTTGTGTTCAGGGAGAATTTTCAGACCTGTGGTTTGCCATTCCTTATTTCTCAGGATTTTAATTCAGAATTTGTTCAATGATGTCTGTTTAAATATAATGACACACCTGCATCGACAATGTGTTACAGAGATGAGGTTTTGATGCTATTTATTTGTTTTAGATACAATTTGCCCAATAGTGTAGGCTTTAATGCACTTTTATACCTTTTATTCTTCTGACATTGTTTTAGTTTGAGGCATGATGCTAGATTCTGAAGAGTTATGGACCTGATTTCATTCCTAAAACATAACTCCTACATTTCATTATTTAACGCTCATCGCACTATTACTGTACCTGAACCTAGTTTATCTTCATGATATTTATAAAAATTAAGCCTAATTAAAGAAATAGGTAATAATGTGAATTTTAGTTTTGATTAAATGTACATTTAGTGGTTAACAAAGGAAAACTTGATGGCATGGCTACACATACTGATCAATATCTATTCCACATGTGCACATGCTATGTTCTGGTAATGAGAGCAGCGTTTGGAACTTTAGTAAGGCCAGTGTCATGATGAATAAGTAATATGTGGGAGAAAGTAGAAATAGATAATGGCAGTAATGAGAGGCATACTCGTACACATACCCACACAGGACTTTGAGTCCTAACTGCCACTCGAACAGACAGAACAAAGTGGCTAAGCTGATGAAGGCAGAGAAGATATCGCTTTATTAACTGGCCTCGTCCACATCAAACCTGTGTGCTTAACAGCAGCGATTAAATACTGAGACAACACATCAAACCCGAGTCTGATTAATCTCGCACACACTCACGCACCCACACACACACACACACACACACACACACACACACACACAGACACACAGTCTCACACTAATCACCATATTACAAAACAGTCCACAAGCTTATGACTCCACTTGTATCAGGTAATTGGAGAAAGAAGACTGAAATCTGTGGTGAAAGGAAGAGTGGGTCATTGTTGTTAATGATGTAACTGATTTGAATCAGTGACATCAGTGACATTAAAACGCAGCAAGTTATGTCTGTAATTACTGTACCATCCTCGTGTATGCATCTCATTCCAACATCACACAGAAAACAAAACATTTGGATCAGGAATCAGCTCCTCTAATATAATAAACCTAACTGGACATTAAAAGACCAAAATCAGAGAAGCGATCAGGCAACAGATGAGCAGGTGTGGTGGAGGTATTGATCATGGCAGGGCAAGGTTGAGAAAACACGCTGAAATGATTGATGAACTGCTGGAGTTGTGCGACATAGACCTGGCTGGCCAAGCCACGTGTCAGCAGAGTCACTGGAGTTGCAGATAAGATGTGAGCCTCAGGACTGGTACACTTTACCTTGTCAGTGGTTGAAGTCATTTGGAAGAACCACAGCATGCTCACACACACACACACACACACACACACACACACACACACACACACACACACACACACACACACACACGCACAGAAACACACACAGAGAAACACACACACTGTTTATACACATGTAGAGAATGCTGCTAATGCTCAGGCTTGGGTAGATAACTAGGATATATTGAGACATTGACCGACATTATGACAATGATGCTACTGCAAAGACATGTGCTGATTGATCAAATCTCCAGCAAGCCTTGCCTTGATTTTGATAGTACTACCAGAATATACGGACATGTCTTGCACTAATCCAGTAATCCAGTAAAACCCAAATGCTGTTTACATGCATGCCAAATTACTTTTATTGCACATCTGAATGGAAATGAATACCGACTCAAATCTTAGGTCACCTTCAAGTACTGTATGTTCAGACAGCAAAGGAAATCTGATTTCTGTAACTGAATGGCTTCACTGGAAATCATGAGTAAGCCAGTTTGTCTGTTTGTGCACTCACTATATCCATGTTGGTCGTCATAGTAACAGTTGCATCTGTCATGTGGAGCAGGTGAACATTATAAAGTTAGATGATTAAAAAGCAGGACATGATCTGAAATGTTAGAAAATGAAATGTCAGAACAAGAAAGCAAATATCGTTCAGGTTCTGAAATTCATCTTAATATACCTATTTCACATCTATTCTACAGCAATGTGGTCATGTGGTGTTTGGTGCTGCCTTCACCTCTAGCACTAAAGTTGTGTGAGATTCTCTACAATGATTTTTTTTTGTTCACAGTCCATCATGAGGCTTGTCTATGTCACAAATATGTGATGTTGAAATCTCACAGGACTGGAAAGACTGAAATCCTGAGATTGTGCTTGTGAATATGGCTTGAATCAGGTTTTATTTGTCTTTGCCATTCATACTGCTTATTTACCATCAGAATGGTAAATAAATCTGATTTACTGATTTAATCCACCTGTCTGAACACCAGAAGCCTAAGAAGCCAACAAACAAAATAGTTAATGTAGGATTATTATTCTATTGTGCTAAATGTCAGGTCAGATTTATTAACGTTGTGTTCCCTGAATACTATTAGAAATGGCTACAATTAAACTCTACAGCGAACCAGCAGTGGTTCTACTCAATGCTTCACCAGTCTATTTCCTCCAGCCCTTGTGAGAGTTTTGAGTTTTATGCTTCAAAACTTCAATGCTTTATTTTATTTTTAATTCTTTATATTCATTTTTTTATTTTATATATATATATATATATATATATATATATATATATATATATATATATATATATATATATATTATATCATAAAATAATTCTTTATTATTCTTTTATAAGGTATAAACGAGAGGCAAAGAATCACAAGAAACATCTTACTTCTCCCATTTAAATCACACAAATATGTTGGGTGATGTTTCTTATGCTAATGATATTATTTTAAAACAAATAAACCAATAAGCTGAGCATAAACCAATAAGCTGAGTCCAGGACACCAGAAAGAAACAAGATGCGTTTAAATCCATCCTTCATCACTTCATCTGTTCACCCTTTCCTACCATTAACTCTATGCATTTTAGCGGCTTTTTCTTGCAAACACCCCTGTCGTTCTCTTCTGCTCAATCTCTTAGCCTTCCTTTTTTACTCCTTCCCTCACTTGCTGTCTGTCTCTCACCCTCCCTCTCTCCCTCTCTCGGAGCGTCATTCTTTGCGGATAGCTGCAAGCCGTTCACGGTTATCGTCTGCTGCAGACTCTCTCTGCCGGTCTGATCTGTCTCCTCTTCATTAAGCAAATACGCCAACGTGGAAATGAAAACATAATAGCTATTTGATTTCCAGCGAGATATTTTGCATATTGGTTCGGAGCTGATAGTGGAATTTCATCAAGTTGGGTTTTTTTTTTCTACGCTTTAAAAACGACATGACTGAGCTGGGCAGCTTCAGCAGGATTTCTTTACATTGCTGGGGAGGGAAGTGAGGGGAAGGGGAAAAAAAACAGAAAAGCACCAGTTCCCCAGTTAGACTACTTAAACGATTAAATATCCCCTATTCTCCCTTTTTCTCTTTTTGATAACAGGGGAGGAAAATTTAAAGAATTCACAGTGCTTTAGGTTCACTATACTAATCAGAGATAGAGGGGAGAAAATTAACTCCTTAATGAGCAAGAGCCATCTTTCTGATAACAGCCCAAGCTAGGAGAGATGATGGGATGGGAGACAGACTGAGAAAAGGGGAAAGAAAAAAAAAACACACACACAGAAATAATATTTTCACTTGCATGGAAGAAATCTGATGCCCTCCCACTCTGGAAATTGTTCTTTGTGTGCACAGAGGGCAGGTGAGATTGCAGGTAGTGATATCACATGGCTACAAGCTGGCCAGGACCGCTGGTGAGATGTATTGTCCTGTACGGGGGTATTTCTCACAGCCCTGAGAGAGAAAAACTAGCCCTGCAAACACAGATCAGCAGAACTCCTCACGGCAATCCATCACAGCCCACTCCTCTAGTAGAGAGCTCAGCCTAGGTGAAACATGGCTAAAAGATTGTCTGCTTGTTTTTTTTTTAAGGATTAAGAAAAATTGTACAGATTTGTCAAAAATTGTTACGTAATATTCCTTGTTCTAGAAACATCTGGATCTGAATAAACAACTAACATGACTAAATAATTATTAATTACTTTTTTATGCATAATAATTAATTAGTTTATAGATAGAAATAACACATTTAGAAAAGACAGGGTTTTATTTGTAAGTGATTTTTCATGATACTACATTAGCATCTTCTGAGGGACTTTCTTTCCAATCTAAAATACACTCCTGATGCCCATCACGGCAGCATCCGGCCAGTTGACAACCCCTGTGCTACCACATGGGCACACGAACATGCTGATGCCAGAATTCTATAATTGTCTCTTCATGTATTTAGAAAATGCATATATGCCACACTGCACCAAAGGATCCACAGCGATGGCACTCAGTCAATTCTCAGGAACATCATTCAGAACAGGGTTTTATTTCAGGCTTTAGAGCTCTTTCACCTGACTGATGTGTGGTGAAAGAGGAAAAAAAATCTGCATATATTTAGTATTCAAAAGTGACTCGCATTTAATGTGTATGTATTAATTAACCCATGTTCCAGATGAGTGCACACTCTCATGACTGTGCTAAAAATGCATTTTTTAATTAAAACGGAGTTGATTTGCTGATTTACAAAAAAAGCCATGATACGGCAAAATCTATTTGATCTAATCTGTAACAATCCATACTTCTCAGAAGAAATAATGCCATTTACTGCTAGGATTAATCCAAATCAGTACATAGTATGAAAAACACATTTTGAATCAAATGTAGCAAATATGGGAACAGCTAGAACAGGCCAGACATTTTCCCATGCAAAATATTCATTATGGTGCACCGTTTAACTTCGTGAACTTTCCAGAAGTCATGGTCAGGACACTGAGTTTGGCGCATCTGCTTGAAAGAACATTCCTTTTTCTTTCTTTTTTTCGCCTTTTCTAGCGGGGAAACGTGTACATGTCCTCTCGTCATGCATTTTAGCTCGTCACAGCTAACCTTGCAACAATCCCCCTACTCCCACCTGCTTAATATAAGGTCTCTATAATTCTCTCAGTATTTCACAAGAGATTCCTATAAAGGTGCACATTTCAAAGCATGTGTGTTAATATTATTATTAGTGTATGTGCATTGCAAATGAGGACAAAATATGATCTTAAAGTTTATAGATTATATTGGAAAGACTGATTTAAGTGATCAGTAGTGTTTTTTAGGATAAGTATCATGATTATATCGAGTGCTCAAGTGCATTGTTTCTCACAGTAGCAAGTAGCTGATTACATATTAACATATATTTTTGTTCTCCTTGTACTAACAATTTCAGTGTTACATTTACTTTTGCAAAGATTAGAACAGAATAGAAGCCTTACTTTTTCACATATACATTACAGCACAGTGAAATTCTTTCTTCACATATCTCAAATTTGGAGGTTGGGTTCAAAGTGCAGAATTAGCTGGAGCAGTGAGGGTTGAGGGCCTTGCTCAAGGGCTCAATATGGCAGCATGGCAGTGATCCTCTGATCCTCCGATCTACAACCCTGAGTCTTAACCACTTAAGGCACCACTGCCCCTACAGTGACATAAACATGACATAAAAGTAACAATGAGATCTTAGTCTTTTGAAAGGTTATTAATTGTAGATCTACTCTCTTGCTGCCACACTGTTAAACCAAAATATGAGAATATATACACTCTGTTCACTTTTTTTAGGATCAATTATCCCATCAGCCAATTATGTGGCAGCACTATACATACTATAGTGCAGATACAAGTCAAGAGTTTCAGTTATTGCTCACACACAAATATATCAGAAAGAGGAAATTGTGATTTGTGATTGTGATTTGATGCTGGTTTGTGCCAGAACGGTTGATGTGTTTTTCAGAAATTGCTGATCTCTTGGAAACCACACACACGAATTTCTAGAGTTTACATAGAATCGGTTTAAAAAAAAAAAAACATCCTGTAAGTAAAGGGCTTGAAAAGTGACTTGACTTGATGAATGTGCAGGTATACAGGTGGATCATGAGTGTATATTACACACAGACTAGATGATAAAAGGTTGATGGCTATCATGGCCCTTTACTTTACAGGATGTTTTACATTCATGCAGTTATTCCTTGTGGCCTTCAGCTTCTAGAACCCTTCTGCTTCAAAGTTCAATGTTTTGTGCATTCGGAGATGCTTTTCTGCTCCCCATGGGTTTAAAGAGTGATTATTTGAGTTATTATATACTGCCTGGCATCTGGAACCATCCTGGCCATTATTTTTTGTCTTTTCTCATTAATGAGGAGATTCCACCCACAGAACTGTTTGTTTTTGTGTTTTCCTAACATTCTGTATAAACTCTAGGAGCTCCAGGAATGTAAAAAAAAAAAAACAGCCCATCTGGTTCCAATATCGATACTACGATCAAAGTCACAGAGACCACACTTTCTTCATTCTGGTGTTTGATGAGCTCTTGACCTCTATCTGTATTTTTTTGCATTTTGCTGCAGCTACACGATTGGCTGATTAGGTAAATGGCAGGAAGTAAAGTAAAGTGGATGGTGAGTGTGTAACCTGTGCATAAGTGTAATATATCTTTAAATATTTTGATATATTTTATCTGATATCGCTCACTACTCGAGGAAGCAGAATGGAGAAAAAATGTTGTTGCATGGTTGTCAGACAAGCTGATTTGACTTTCAGAAATTGCTGATTTGGAATTTTCACTTATATCATCATGTAGTGATTATATATAATAGTGCAACAAAAAAAAATCCAGTGAGTGGCACTTCAGCAGTCGGAAAAGAAGAGCTGAAAAGATGAAAGAGCTGAATGCTGCTCTGGTTCAGAGTTGATAGGATGGATATATAGTGACTCAAGAAACCTTTTTTTACCAGCAGGATGAGCCGAAAATCATCTAAGATTGTCAAAGCTTGTGGCGGATGAGCTACAACAGCAGAAGACCACAGTGGATTGCACTCCTGTCAGCCAAGAATACCTACCAGTGTGGACATACTGGACAGCTGATGATTGATGCCCAATCTTTGAATAATTGCATGAATGTACAGGTATACAGGTGTTCATAATAAATTGGGCAGTGAGTATATATTACACACAGTCTAGGTAATAAAGGGCTAATGAAAACATGTCATCAGTGCTAAATATGTTATGAATAAGATCTTTATTAATTCCTCAGTTAACCAGTGAGTGTATTGTGTTGTGTGAGTAAGAGGGAGTTAAGCTTTGCACATCTGTGTGTATATGCTCTGAATGGCCTTGTGTTTTGTTGTAGGGGGAAGTGGTGTGTGTGTGTGTGTGTGTGTGTGTGTGTGTGTGTGTGTGTGTGTGTGTGTGTGTGTGTGTGTGTGTGTGTGTGTGTGTGTGTGTGTGTGTGTGTGTTTTGGGGGGATAGTGAAGGATGAAATAAGTATTTGATTCAGCCGCCCCTCCCACTTTCCCTGTGTATCTTGGGATGGTGGGAAAGTTGAAATCTGCTGCTATTTTCTATCATTTATCAGGCTGCTTATCGTCAGGCTCTTGTCTGCATGCCTGGCTTCCACATCAGGGTCTTAGCTCTGACTGGCTGGCAATTCAACTACCCACAACTACAATCTGTTTAAAAAATAATAATAAAAAAACACATAAATGTAAAAAACACACACACACACACACACACACACACGCACACACACGCACACACACGCACACACACGCACACACACGCACACACACGCACACACACGCACACACACGCACACACACGCACACACACGCACACACACGCACACACACGCACACACACGCACACACACGCACACACACGCACACACACGCACACACACGCACACACACGCACACACACACGCACACACACGCACGCACACGCACGCACGCACACGCACGCGCACACACATCCTAGTTGTTATAGCTCACCTGACCAATACGTATAATTCATATTTGGACATGAAGGAGCAGTAAACAGCCAAAAGCCTTTGGTCTTCAGAGGAAGAAACACGACAGCTGCTACCAGCTGCATCTAACTGACCTCTAATGAGCGTCGTATTAACCAACAGCATGGGGTTACTCAGAGGTCACAACCCATTCACACAAAACACTCGCTCGTAACCCACACAGACTCATAGGGCTATTGATTTCTGCTCAGTTCACAAGCCCCTAAAGAAAAGATTGGACGAATGATAGAAAAGACTTCAAAAAGTCCCCCAAAATATATTAATGCCATCAAATGCAGCAAGACTTCATGCCACCTCTCATATCACAGTGTACTGCTGAAGGAGCTCTCAGAGACATTGTTGCATCTGTTATCAAAACGCCGACTTGCCAGATATGAAATGTCCTTGGATAAGCCTGAGGCAACGTTCACACACATTCTTTTATTCCGCACTGCTAAGTTCATACATTACAGAAGCAACGTCAAATGGCGCAATGAATATCTACACATTATTAGTGTGTACCACAAATATCAAATCGGTTCTACCGTATGGGAAGAAATTTCACTAAATGTTAATAATGAGGGAAAAAACTTCAACAAAATTTTGTGTTATTTTAGTTTAAATTATTCATTTTATTTACTAAACAGTATATATTTAAATAAAGAGTTGATCCATTTTATTAATACATCTATAAAAAGCAAAGTATGTATTATAGCCAAAAAAGTAATTTCTATTAGTACGCATCATTTTCTGCTTTAACCATTTAGGATTCAGAGGGAGACAAAATACAAATATTCCTGTTATGAAGACCAGGAAAAAATAGCAGATTTGTGAGGTATATTTACAAATATGAAAGGTTTATGCTCAGGAATAAATTATGAACCTGCTGCCTGATTATGTGCTTAAGGAAATATAACTATTTTGATGGGTTGTGTAATACTAACACTAATGTTCCCTTTACAAAGCATTAACACTTTTAAGGCTCATTTGAACGCAGTCGAATAATTGAAACTTTAAAGGTCATCGTAATGTATAGATATCTCTGTGTGAGTTCAGGAAGTGGATGAATGTGTGTGTGTGTGTGTGTGTGTGTGTGTGTGTGTGTGTGTGTGTGTGTGTGTGTGTGTGTGTGTGTGTGTGTGTGTTACACAGAGTTCAGTTTTAGTGAGGTCGAATTAGCGAAGCAGCAAGCTTTAAATGCTTAGGGGAGGATGAGTGTGTTCTCCCGCACATCTTCTCTCTGAGAGATACTGGGAGGATGCTGGAGGAGGAGAGAATGATTGGGCTGGTATGCAGAGGACAAGACTCTTATCCGATTCTCTGTCTCTGTGATCCAACTATGAAAAGGAGTTTCCAGGTTGCTCCTTCATTCCAGGTGCTTCCTCCTCCCCTCGTCTCGCTGCTTCTCAACACACACACACACACACACACACACACACACACACACACACACACACACACACACACACACACACACACACACACACACACACACACACAAACCTGGCATTTATCCATTTCCTGACCGACCATCAGCCTCAGGGTTTACTTGTCTACAGGTTTAGAGAGAACCAACTCTCCCTCTCATACCACCTACTCGATCACACACACACTCACACACACAGACACACAATTCCCAACTGTTGTGGCCCGATCCATAGACTAAACAGCCATGACAAGCAGAACATGTCACCCAGCACACATCTAGGTCACATTCACACAAGTAGGAGGCTGGAGGCCACGTCGCTGCACACCGAGAGCAGTGTTTAGGCTAGCATCCTCACAAGAAGAGATAGAAAATTACAGACCTAAACACACAGCCTCCTGCTACAAATGACTTCCACTGTGAGACAACATGACGTAGATACATTTCCAACAATAAATGCTGCTGTTTAAAAACAAAACTAACCCTGTATTCCAGTTTTAATACAGCTTTAAATTTAGGAATGTTTTAATGATAGTTAATGGCAAAAGGCAAGTTTACGCTCTGTAGGTCGTATTTCGTTTTTGAGTGTAGCATTTATTATACACTGTGTGTGTGTGTGAGTGTGTGTGTGTGTGTGTGTGTGTGTGTGTGTGTGTGTGTGTGTGTGTGTGTGTGTGTGTGTGTGAGAGAGAAAGAGCAAGAGAGAAAAAGAGAAAGAGAGAGTCTCATCTAGCTGGCCTGTGAAAACGGATGTGGTCCTTTATGACTCTCGTATAATTGTTATGACTTAATCACCATAAAAGCATATAAAAACAGAGACAACACACAGAGCTACTGCTCAGCAGCTGCTCCATGGAAGACACACACACACACACACACACACACACACACACACACACACACACACACACACACACACACACACACACACACACACACACACACACACACACACACACACACACACACACACACAAAAACGTCAATCATCGGTCTATAGCATACAGCGTCTGTTTGGTCTGAATGCTGCAGATTTGGTGTCTTTATTGGTAATCTATGAGGGGAAGCCAAATTAAAACCTTAATTGTTTTCTACATAATCTCATTCAATTTCACTCAATGAAAGTGTTCCTGCACTTGACAAGCTTCTTAAAGAAAGTAATGTAGAAAAAAAATTGATTAGGAACTAGGTCTGTGTTCTAATGCTAAAATGTTATTCATTTATTTTGCTCAATATTAAAAATGATCACAAATATTCTGTTCTAATGCACTTTATTACAATAACATTCTAAATCTCAGGCTTACCCAAGGCAACTAATTGATATTAGACTAAACCACTTTACTTGATATGACACAACACAGTGTCGCGTCATAAGGCAACAGTTTCATATTTTGAGTAACCTCTGATCAATATATGACCAAATGTCTGCAATTCACCAATGATGATGACATACAGAACATCAGTCTAATGATCTGATTTACTTTTACACAATAATTGTCAGTCAGTTTCAATAATAATTCATTCATAATCAAGTATATCTGGTGATTATTTTCCCCCCATACATTTTAAATGAATAACTGAAATATGATTATAGTTATGAATCATAAATTATGAAAAATGGCTTAAAATCAACAGAGCTTTCCGTCTTTATTCATACGTCTGCTATTACAAACCTTTACATACATTAAAACTTAAATAAATATATACTAACAATAAAACTTTAAAGAGCACTTCTTAAACATATTAAGCATGCCTATATACAGTGGATAGCACTCTATGTAACCGGTGGTAATAACAGCTGGTTAAATTATAGGAATTAGGAACCGTTTCAATAAATAACAGAAATCGCAATGGATTATATTTACTTAATCAAGAAAGTCATGATCCTGATTAACATTATGTACTTGCACCATTCCATTTTTTTGTGAGTGTAGAAACATATTACAAATTGTTTTGCAGAAGAAGTAAGTATCTTTACAGAAAGATCACAACAAACCTCAAAACTGAATAGAAACAGAAGCCTTTATTTTGTCACATAAAGAATTTCTTACTTCACATATCCCAACTTTGGAGTGCAGGGTCAGCCATGATACAGCACCGCTGGAGCAGTGAGGGTTAAGGGCCTTGCTCAAGGGCCCAACAGTGGCAGCTTTGCAGTGCTAAGGCTTCAACCCTTACCTTCTGATCAACAACCCAGAATCTTAATCACTGCCCCAGTGAAACCAAAATTTTTTTTTTACTATTACAATATATATCTACACAAGAGTTTCTGGGTAAACAGCAGACCTGCAACTTTACCACTTAGAGAAGACCCACAGTTCCAACTTAAGTCTTGCTTTCAGAACCGAGCTCTTGTTATTCAAAAGCAATTCTGTCAACGTAAAATCTGTCAGCGCAGCTTAAAAAAAAACATTCCCAATCTCAACAACAGTCTCAACATACTCATTCATTCATCATTCATTCATTTTCTACCGCTTTATCCGAACTTCTCGGGTCACGGGGAGCCTGTGCCTATCTCAGGCGTCATCGGGCATCAAGGCAGGTTACACCCTGGACGGAGTGCCAACCCATCGCAGGGCACACACATTTCTCATTCACTCACACACTACGGACAATTTTCCAGAGATGCCAATCAACCTACCATGCATGTCTTTGGACCTGGGGAGGAAACCGGAGTACCCGGAGGAAACCCCCGAGGCACGGGGAGAACATGCAAACTCCGCACACACAAGGCGGAGGCGGGAATCGAACCCCGACCCTGAGGTGAACGTGCTACCCACTAAGCCACCGTGCCCCCCTCAACATACTCAAGCTCAACAATACAAATCTGCACTGATGAGTGAAGTTAGTAAGAAGAGCGTGTGTGCTTCAAATGAAAGGCCTGCAACTGAGGAACAAACTATAAATTGTTCCTTAATAAATTAAGCTGCAAGATTTATTTTGGATGTAAAGATGCAAAAGGTGATGGGTGTCATATTTATGTATGAAAATCCCACAGAAATGAACGCAGACACGTTCTGACCGTGTGTTTTAAATTAAAACCGAGTTCATTCAGAATGCTTCATTTTTTGTCCATTTTTTTTTGTCTACAAAAGTACAGAATTTGGATGGAGGAGGAAAAATATCTATATATTATGCCGTTATCATGTAAGCTATTATTTTTAGTTTAATACTTAATAAAACTTAACAGCTACTTCACCTGAGACAATTCTAAATCATGACTGCTTGTAACCTTTAGAACATTATTTCCATTTTGACTATTTATATTTCCCCCATTTCTCCTTCCTTTGTATTTTTCACTTGTGTATTATTACTTGGTCTGAAGCAGGCACTTGTTTTTTGTGTTTTTTTGTGCACACAAACAGACAAAATAAAAAATACAAAGAATAAAATGAACAAGAGAATAAAAGAGGTACAGTGGAAGAGACAGCAGGAATAAAAGAGGAAAAAGAGAAGAGGTATGGGAGAGGGATAAACATACGAACGGCAGTTGAAATGTTATCTATCACTCATGTCACATGAGCTCAAAAGAAAAAAAAGCCGGAGATGGTGCGAGTGTGGCAGCGATAAGTGTCGAGCATGCAGAGAGGGGATGTAGGGCAGATAGAGGGGGCTTGTTAAATATAACCCACTGCGTGGCTGGCAGCGGGACAGAAAGGGGGTATATTCAAGAGGAAGGGCATCAGTAGAGCCCCTAGTACTCTGATAACATGCATGTTCATAGACACACAAAGAGAGAGAGAGAGAGAGAGAGAGAGTGACAGAGAGAGAGAAAAGAAAGGGAAAGAGAGAGAGATTTGTGGGGGAGAAAAGCGAGTTAGAGAGAAGAAGGAACGCAGCCAAGCAAAGATGCATGTGGAGATGCCGCTTACGGAAGGAAGTATCACCAGCACTCGAACGCAAAAGTCACTATGGGATTTCTGATGGGAAAAATGTGTTCTTTTCAGATGTGGAGCAGATAGAACGAGCACAGACAAATGTCAAAGATGATAAATGGAGGAGCACAAGGAAACACAAGCGCTCTTAAGATTCACACACAAACACATGGCTGTTTGTTTGCTTACACACACACACACACACACACAAAAGAAAATCCATTTTCGATTATAAAAAATTACACACAAATTACAAGTGGAGAAAATTGGGGTTGTTCTGTATGGTTTTTTTTTTTGCATGCCATTATGTGTGCCAATGCACGTACACAAACACCTACCATTAATTAGCACCGTTATCTACATAGCCCCACTAAATCTAATTACCACCGGTTTGTCATTACCATGAATAAAGGTGAGGAAGCATTAATGAGAACTCATTGTAAAATAGCGGTTAGTGAACTAGAGAAAAGATTCACTTCTGTGTAAGGTCAATGGTAGGGCTTAATGAGTCTGCCCTACACCATGATTTAGCAGTACCTGCTGTACATATAGCAAGAAATCATATCAGGTTCTTACATTAGTCTACAGTTAGCTGGCGTTATATTTTACAATTTTAATGAAGCTGCTACATTAAATATTAATAACTAAAAAAGGAATTGAAGTTAGACATGAGCACTATTCAAACGAAAGACGTACATCTGTGTTTCTAAATAATAAAACTAGAATTATGGGAATATCTAAGACTGTATTGAGGCCCATCTTGTCTGAAGATCTGTGAGGCAGGGTGAGGTGTGTGTGTGTGTGTGTGTGCTTGTGTGTGTGTATATATGTGTCTGTGTGTGTAGGACTAGAGATAATTTTAATATCAGGGCCAGTGTGGATTGCTGATAGTGTTTTAAGGCAGGGCCCAGTGGACTGAGAGCTGGTAGTACCTATCTGTAATTAGTAACCATTCGGTATTGCTGATAAGATAAACTCACCCTGACCTTTTCCATTTGGTCGTCATGGCAACGGGCCCTCTCCCCCCTCCTTGATATTATTTTAGTGATTAAATAGCAAATAACAGGGAGATGTGAGAAACTGATAGGGATGATTAATAATGGGGTTTGGTTGATGTGAATGTGTGTATGCACAAGCGTGTGTGGGCGTGTGTGTATGTGCGAGTGTGTATAAGAGAGAGAGAGAGAGAGAGAGAGAGAGAGAGAGAGAGAGAGAGAGAGAGAGAGAGAGAGAGAGAGAGAGGGAGGGAGGGAGGGAGGAGGGGCCCCTCTGTGTCAGAGAGAGGAGGTGTGAATAGACTTGGCTTGGCTTTTTGCAGTGAATAATGGAAATTTAAGATGAGCTAAAAGGAAATAAAAGCAGGGGGTGAGAGCGATAGATGTCTCGCTTCTTCCCTTCTTTTTCCCTGAGACGCACTTTTAAAGGAAAGAGAACATTAACGATATCCTGCCATCCTTCTGCTAGCCCTTTGCCCACCATCACAGCGTTCTCATCATTTACCTTACGGACTTATCAGCACAGTGGTTATTAATGATAAAGTCCCATTTAAACAGGTGGAAAACATGCACAGAATGACAAAACCAAACCTATTGAGGAAGTGCTAAGTAATAAGAATGCGGGGGGGAAAAAAGCTATTTTTGGAGACACTCATTAATCATCAAAACATCAGAACACCACTTCCACAATGTTTACACTTCTTTTAAAATAAACTGCTTAAATGATTTGACTGTAGATTCAGAGTGATATGGCTCTACAATAGCAGCACTGTGATAAAAGATGTTGCACAATACACAATCCTGAGATATGGTTGTAGCTCTTAATTAAAATATCAAAAAATTAAATCATTACAAACTGATTAAAGCAGTTAAAATGATGACTATTTTTTAAATCATAAAATATTAACCTTAACATTATTGTATCATTTCTAATGTTATTATATTTTTTAGAAACATTTCATTTTTAAATATAAAAATAAAAAAAATAATTTAGCTGTTAAAATATTTTATCAAACTTTTTTTCAATATAACAAATGCATTGTAGCGATTAAATAAGGTTTCAAAATGACTTTTTTAAGGAAAACTACTGTACTGGTGGCAATTTAAAGGCAAACCTGTATATATTTTTTTATTTTATAGATACTCATTTATAAGGAATAATAACATTTTTAAATATAAAAAAAAATAAAAATGTATGAATTTTGTAGCCATAAAAATGTGGCATAAACCCAGATGTAAAAAAATTTAATCTAAAAAAAAATTATTTTTGGTCAATAAAGTTTCATCAAACACAATTTTTAACAAATAAAAACTACTATATTGCTGGCACTTTGTGGACAAACCTACAGATCATGAAACACTTTGTTTCCAGGAGGCCTCTCTGGGGAACCTCTTGGTGGGAATTTGCATAAAAAGGAAAGAGCAGGAAGGCATGCAAACGGTGCCCAGTTGACCGAAAGGTCAGTATGACCAAAGCCAGACCGAATCAAACAGTATCTTTGCCTGCTCTCCAGCTCACCTGTAGCTGACAACAGAGTCACTAATGTACTCACTGTACATCTAATATAGAGTATTAGACTGATTTCTAGACATTCATACAAAAAAGTCAGGAATTGCTGTTAATACTAATTAGATTATTAAAAGCATATTAAACACAACAAGAAGTGCATTCCTTCCCCCAAATGGTTTCCATCAGGCTCTTATCTAGTGAACTGTGAGTCTCTGACAGCGCTCTCCTGACTGTAACCACTGGCCAATCAATGCTGTGGAATGTGGCTGCCATGAAGCATTCGGACAATCTGATGAAGGTTAGCTGTCCCAAGATATTTCTGAGATAGGCCTTTCCACCATATCTGTGCAAAGAAATTCCTCGCCTTCGCTGAGAAGATAATGGATCCTGTACATCTGCGAGTCATTTTAAATTTGTCCGTGACGGACCTACACACATACCCTAATAAAGATAATCACTCACACGGACAATTACCTTTTTCTGCACGCTCTCAAACAAAAATCTATAGCCTGAAGATATGTTAGAATGCTGCGACAACACGCTTTCTCAGAGTCACATGATGCCCAAGCGTGCGCGCGCGCACACACAATAAGTTCGTACTATTGCCTGAGTAAGCAAATTAGCCACAGTCATGGCTGAGTAGGCAATAAGGCATCAGAAAAAAAAGATGATAATCTTTTATCGCTAAACCCAAATGGTTTTTATAGTCTGTATCACTTCTCTGACAGTTCCACTTTTTTCTTTTTCATTATTTATTTATCTATCTATTTTTGTGTGAATTCAGCTAAAATACTTCTCACGAGCTTAATGGTGTTATCAAGTGTTGAGATCTGCTGCCATATGCTGCCTGCCGCTTCAATTTGAGATATTCGCAGTGCTGGTCTTAAAGAACCTCAGCATTATCAAACGTTTAACAAGACAGACACGACCGATTATTGACAAATTGTTCTTTTTTTAAGACAGCACAGTTTGGCTGTCTTGATGAGCTCCGGGGTCACCCCTCCATCCCCTCAGCCTGCAGACTACTGTCTATCAGACACTATTAAATGTTCCACACTTCCATTAACAACGCATTGAAACCCTGGGCCTTGTGTTCCATTAAACTGATGTTATATGCTGTCTACCTTAGGCATCGTTGTTTAGGTGTTTAACTGTTACATGCTCTGTTCCTCTATCTTCATCTGTTATATGAGATTGAACAGATATGCTTGTGTTGATATATTGATGTTAGCATTACAATAAAGTAGCAGCATGGTAAAATGATGCAAATCAATCTTGCTTTATGTCAGTTTAAAAAAATTAAAAGAAAAAATCTATTAGTCTAATATGTGAACTCAGCAGGTCTCAGCATATCTGACAAGGAGTTGATGCTTTATCATTATTGGCACTGTTTATGTTTCAGAACAACTCTCTTATCAAATGCATCGTCATCAGGGGACTTTGAGGCATGACACAAGGCCTAATAGATTTGAGCAGCTGATAGGAGCCATGCTACATGCTAAATGGAACACACAGGACAGATGAAGACGCTTGAGACACATGCCAAGGTTAAAAGCCATGATTTGCATAACTTAAACGGATCCCGAACTGTGGCTAAATGGAGTGTGAAGGTGAGGATGTGGGTAAAAGTACAGGGTCCTGACCTTACACTTGGTGGCCTGTAACAGTACGGGCTCTTTTTCCGCTCTGGTTTGTGTTGCGTTTTGTGTGTGTAGCCCCCCTCCCTCTGTCGGGCCTGCCGAGTCCACATCCTCTCTAACAAGGGTGCAGTTTCTTAACATTCATCATCGCTGAACTCTGAAACTTTATCAGCTGCGGAGCACGGCGCCATGGCCCCGGCCCGGCTCGCTCTGGCTCTCAGATAGGGCCGATAACACACTGATAGATTACAGCAGATTGTTTTACTTCAGGGGACACTGCTGCCTCTAATACTAATACTCAGACTAGGCTCACCGCAGATAGAGGGAGGGGACGAGAGGCACAGAGTACAAAGAGGAAAGGGCAAAAGGAGCCAAGAGTGTGTGCAAGCGCATGTGTGTGTGGGTATGTAAAGGATATTCAGAGGAGATTCTTATCATAATGGACGCTAGTAGTCTGACCGGTTTAATATGACAGTATTCCCAGCAATTATATAAATATTTCTTTAGTCCACAATCTGACTTAATAATATGACGGAACCTCATACAAGCACATAATGCTTTGGGGTTGAGCTAATAAATCTCACCACAAAAAATTAAATTAAATTAAGAATGGGCATATTTGGGATATTTAATCTTGATCCAAACAGGGAAACTGAAAGCAGAGAGTATTATAAATTCAAATGAGATAGAGAGAGGCACAAAAGTAAAATTATGAACACAGGATGAATGTGCGCCTTCAATCTAATGAATGCTCCATTACGTACTGCGCGTTTACATTGTACGTACATTAATTTCATACTAACAGTGGGATTTCTATGAATTAAAAGAGATAACATAAGAAACTGGGGGCACGTAATGAAGATATTGTGGCTATGCTCATGTGTGTTGTGTGTGAACTCACACACATGCTCAGAGAATCTGAGGCCCAACGAGCAGAGGAAACTTGAGGCTGCTGTTGGACACAAGGATGGAGTGACAGCTGAAAACAGGGTCAAGTGTGAAACACGAGGCCTCTGTACAAAGGCCACTGGCTGGCCCAACAACAGAGGCAGCGCCAAGAACACACAGAGGATGAATTAAACTAAAACAAAGAGGAAATGTTAGAAATGTTAGAGCTAAAAAAAAAGGCTTAAAGATAATGGAACAAGCTTCTGCAACATTTTCTATTAACCACACAAAACGTTTGGTTAAAAGTGTATTATAAATCAGTTCGTTCTGGTCCACTAATTTGATTGGTCAAGCAGAGGTTTAAGAATGCCCATGTTTCCTGAGAATTTTGTCTTTGTGAGTGTGTGTCTGTGTTCACCAAGTAAATTTCCACTTCCTAGATTAAAACTGTTACTACAGTAGTGTTATTATCAGGGGCAGCAGACAGGGCAAACGATACATTTCAAGGATAAAACCTTTGCCTAAAAATAAGAAAGTTTCTCAGTTCAAGATGAAAAGGAGGAAGAATTTTAACAATAGCACCTTTAACAGGAATGTACAAATCAGTGTGAGTTAGCTAGTCAGATAGCCAGTGTGCTAAAAAGTAAGTGGCTTCTTCTGGATCAACATACGCAGGTGGACCAGAAAATAAACAGGTCATTTGACCATGATGTATCCAAAATGTCGCAATATTCATTTCTTGTTTATAGGACTGTTGTATAAAAGGAATACTCACAATATAATTGTGCGGTTCTACTGAATATCCTGTGGAGAAACACAGCCATGCTGTAAACTGCACTCCTGCCTGTGCATATTGCTCAACTAAAATGTCTACTTAAAAGGTAAGTTGTGTAGTTACATCTGTCCAAAAACATAAGATCATGACTAGATCATGGATGGATAACCATAAGGACTAAAATGCAACACCAGCATATGTGCGGAATGATTAACGCGAAATAAAACATTAATGACTGACGTGATCTAATTGTCGTATTACATCAGGAGAAAATGTGATTATTATACAATATAGGGTCATCCCATCCTCTCTGTTTTTTTTTTGTTGTTGTTGTTCAACTCTCAGGAATTCCAGCATCCTGAAGAAATGCTGTTGTCGGCTGCAACCGAAGCCTATCAACCTAGCAACACATGCTTGTCCACTGCATTTGGGGCTCTTTATTTGTCAGATTGAGGTTGCGCTTATCTGATTCCAGTAGCTATGGGCCAGTGTGTGTCTGTATGTGTCACAAGGGTAAGGGTAGAAATAAAAAAAAAAGAAGAAGAAAGAAAGAAAAATGCTTGTCTGACATAAGAGACTGGATGAAAAAGGGTTAACTTTGTTCCAATAATTCAACCTCTAAAAGAGAAGGAAGAATAAACTGCACATGGATTTCACCCAGCTGCACTCAGCCCTAAAAATAAAGGCTAGTGAACAATTACCACAGAAAGACCAAGCTCTTCTATATATTCTTCTTAATTTTCACGTCAACATTTTATCAGCGAGCTCCATGAATAATCCGTGTGGTAATTTCTTTCTTTCTCCCTTTTTGTTCCTGGCATTTTGGTGAAGCAAGATAAGGAGTAAAAAACAACAGAAGGGCTAGGAGAGTGAAAAAGAGATAGATAACATTGATATCAACTCCTACACAACACAGTCATTCCCTTATCTAAGCTTTTTATCATGCTTTCAGTTTTTTTTTTCGCCTCCACTCCCTGTTCTTTGTGGCCTAACTGAAAAAGGTCTACTGCCCTTAAAAATAAAGTCAAACTTTTGGTCTGAAATTTGCCTAAGGCACGCTAATGTGAATAATTCAGCATGTGTGTGAGAGAGAGTTTTAAGTGAATGTGGTTTACGAGTCTAATGGAGAGAACAGGAAGGATTTAAAAAAAAAAAGTCAAAACACACACGCACGCACACACACACACACACACACACACACACACTTACTTTCCCAGTGAAAGAAAATCATGTATCAAATGAGAAAGAATTCACAAGGGGAAAAAAAAGGAATTCATGCACAAACTTATCTTTTCTGTCTCACACTCATATGGCCCCAGAGAGAGAAAAAAGGTGCTCTCTAATCTATCAAGGTCAGTTACACTGCCCTGAACAAATAGCGCGTTGTTCCAGCAGGCAGCTCTCTATGTAAGCAGAGAAGTGACACACAGTCAGGCAGACAGGCAGATAGACAGACAGATAGACAGTCAGGCCATAAAACTGACAGAGACATGGAATTTCTCTGTTATAGGTAAGTTGAAAGGCTGGGTGCAAAAGTTACAGGGTCATGCTGTTGTTTTTTCTCTAGCTTGGAAGACGAGGAAATGACAGATAGCACAAGTCACACGACTCAACTCATAAAACACATGATATGGCGAGAGCTACTAAAGGAAGCCCCTGATACTGCTGCTGACATCAACAGAGTGATCCAGGAAGGTGAAGCACAGCAGGAAAATCTCCACTGGAGGAAGTTTATGGCGTAGAGGAAAGAGAAAGCACAGAGGAGACAGAGAGAATGACATGCACAGAGAGAGAGAGAGAGAGAGAGAGAGAGAGAGAGAGAGAGAGAGAGAGAGAGAGAGAGAGAGCAGGCTTTACTGTAAACGTAACAGCTTCATCAGTGAGATCATTGTGGTATCTTAGTGGAGCGATCAGTGATAAACAGCACCCTGGAAAAGTGTGTAACTGTAGATGGGAGGTCATTGGTCCTCTGACAGGCCAACCCATGTGCTTTACTGATTCCTTCAGTCGTTGTGGGAAGCCATAAGTCAGTGTCTCTTCTTCAGTGGAATCATCTCTGCACTAATATTCAGTCTGGTTGAAATTGGAATCAAGCAGACAGGATGAGCTCAGGCATTCGCTATGAGGGAATGGGGGTGGGGTGGATGTAAGGGGGGTTGTTTATGCACCAACGTGTTTATGCAGATAAAGTGATAGCATTTTGTTGTGTATTAGTCGACATGATTCCAAATGTAATAGTCCCCGAGAGGCAATCGAATAGAGTCGTTCTTCCTCGACTCACCTCAAGCGCTCACACAGCCCTCACAAACTTTCTTATTAATGGGCCCGTTTCCCGATCTCACTCAAAATCCCTTGCTCACTATCTCCTGTACCCGCCATTCCCTCTCAAATAAACCTACAAAGAAAAAGAAATTAACAGGAGAGATTTTTCTCAATAGTGGAACAAGGAGCAAGACGAGAGGATAGAGCCAGCGAGAAGGAGAAAAAGAGAGAGACAGAGAGAGAGAGAGAGAGAGAGAGAGAGAGAGAGAGAGAGAGAGAGAGAGAGAGAGAGAGAGAGAGAGAGAGAGAGAGGAAAAAAAACATAATTTATCTATGTATTATCAAGAAAGGCAGACACTTTAATCAGTCAGCTATGAAGTCAGTATTTCCATTCTTATCTGTCGCAGGAGTGGAAATGGAGAGCAGATAGTGCGCTGGGAGCCCATCGGTGGGCAGGAATGATAATGGGGGAGAGAGGGCTGGCTATTGGACCGCTGTGTCAGCTCTATCTGCACCCATTATCAAGAGTCTTATCGGCGCTGCCATCAGCCAAGCTGTAATGGGGCCAGTTCAACTTTCCACATTATCATACGCCAAGACCTGCTTCAGTGAGGCTAGAGGTCTGACTGGAGACAGAGGGATAGAGGGTGGAGGAGGAAAGAGCGGGACAGAGATACGCAAAGCAAGGGGTCGGCACAGAGGTGTTCGGGAGCATGAGAGAGGAATGGGGGAGAAAGACAGCGATGTGGTCTAAGATAGAAAAGTAGCGCAGCGAAGCAATGAAAAGAAGGACAGACAAACAGTGGGAGAGTAGAGTACGGTATTGAGTTAGAGATGAAGGCGAAGAGGATGGAAGTCAAGCATGTAGCGTGTATGTCAGAGAAGTGTTCACTATCTATTGTTCCTTGGTGAATGTACTGCAACATACAACTGGCCAAGACACCAAAAGGGTCAAAACGGCCAAAGTCTACTCCAAATAAAAATGCTGGCATCAATAGTCCAACAGTTATCGAGAGTGATAATCTAATCATTAGCATCTTTAATCTGTACACACTCTTTTTTTTGGTGATTTAATCTTTTAATTGATAAGAAAATGACAGGTGACCTTTGGTCCACTGTGATGTTTGACTTATTTGGAAAACATAAAGTAGGTCAGCATGCAGTGCACAATATCATATTGTATTTATAGACTGATAAAGAGAAGTGAATATTTAAACCCAAAAGAATCAAAACACAAACATGTAATAATACAAAATAAATACAAAGAAATTACGTAATTAACTAATTCGTATAAAATTATTCATTAAAAAATTATTTTAAAAAATAAAATTATTCAGTTTGCAGAGCTCTTAAAGAGTTCTTAGTGTCTGTGTGTGTGTGTGTGTCTCTGTCTGTGTGTCCGTTTGTCTGTCTGTCTGTCTGTGTGTGTGTGTGTGCGCGAGCTTTATGTGGGTGGAGAAATTGCTATCTGGTCATGTGAAAATGACCAGAAGAAGCGTTTTTTTAATACAGATAGTATCAATGGGTGCTGGCAAAATACGCATTCTAAAGATGTCTATTATTGACATTTTTTTCTGTATTATAAACAGGGGAAATATAAAGCTATGACTGAAAACACAGTAGCTTGTTTGAAATAAATGATGGTTAATAAAATTAAAATGTCAAAAATGCCAAAGTGACATTAATGCTGTTAGAAGCTGTTTTCATTATTTTTTGGCCCTGCTTATTGTTTGCTTGAATACTGAAGAAAAGTTACAGTATGTTTTAACAAATTATTAAAATGTGTGTAATGTATTAACTTAGACTGACTCATCCAGTAACCCCTAATGGACCCCTGGCCTACTTTATCTGGTGACATTTCAGTGGTGAGGCTTGGCTTAAGCTGCACAAAGGGGCATGGAAAAAAAATCATACAAATATTAGCGCAATCTTGATTTTATAGTCAAAGCATTTTTAGGTGTTTCATACAATAAACAAAGGAAAAACAACATGTAAGAATGAGATGGTGGCAATTCTGATTTGTTTCTTGCCCATAAACCATTACAGGCCAATTTCTAGAATAACACTGGCACCATCTCATCATGACACATCACTGTTCTCCACATCATCTTAATGTGTGTGACTTTTTTAATCACACACCTAACCTGATCTATTCTAGAGACCATCACAGACAGGCTATCAGTAAGACATTGCTCATACGCTCATTGCTCATACAGTTTTATACACGTGCGAATCAAACCCAAAGATGAGATCACTCTTAACTCCACAACTACTGACTCACTCTACACATATCTAAGCATGGGTTTGGAGTGACAGAGGGAGGTGGGCAGCCACTTTTTGGCTCGATCAAGTGCAGTGTGTGAGAGCAGAAAGAGGAGACATTCTAGTCTAGACCACCTCTGTTAAGGGGAGCTCCCTGGGGACAGTCTAACCTCTCCTCTTTCTCAGGCCTTTATCCCAGTTGCCCTGCTGTGCTTATCTCTCCTCTCTTCTCTTCCTCTATACCCAGTCCGGAGCTCTCTGCCCACCAGAGCGCCCAGCCAGGCCCGCTTCACTCAAAGCCCAAGTGTAAAGGTGAAAACAAATACACGAGTGTCCAGAAAGACCTCCAGTGTTTTATAAGAATAAGTTTATGAGACTAATAGAGAAGTTCAAATGATTTGGAAAAAAAACAATTTTTTGGGCCTTATTTCTCAATTGTGCTTTAGATGTATGCACAAATTATGTTATTTTTTAGGCCAAAGCAAGCAGAGCAAGTGCCATCAAAACGTCCCTTTAAACACCAAATGATTATAAATGGCAATCAATAAATTCCCATTATGTATAAAATTACCAAGCCACAGCCTGGTTACAATTAGCAATAAAGCCTAAACAGTATAAGAGCATCTTGTAAGCATGGCATGTTCTAGATTTTCCAATAATGCAACTCAGCCACTACAGGGTGTCACTATAAGAGGTAGAGACTAATGCTAATCCTCCTGTTATGGGGTGCCATTTCTTTTGTTATCATTACTGGTTTGATTTGTCTTGAACAGTTTTTAAATCGTCTTGAATGACCGAAATTAAATTAGCAATTTAAACATGACATTGCAATCCATAAATTAATTTGGAGTAACTCACAGCAGTTGCTTAAAGCCGATCAATCAAGGTTTATCTTATTGATTCTCCTTATATGTAGGTTTCCAGAAACTCATTAGCTATAAAAAAAAACAAAAAAAAACACACATTTTTCCAAACTAATGTAGTCCACAATTATTGTGTAAAAATCTCTATAAATAAATATATTTGCATCCAGCTTAATAAATGAGTCTGAAATTTAAAACACAGTACACAACATGGGCAATTTGAAAGTCGCACACTTTCACCGATAGAGCCCTGGTGATAGAGTAAGCCCAGCTAGCACTCTTAACTGAGTTTTACAGCTATGCTCTGTGACTATAAAAGCAGGTCATTGGACCTGTTTGTTCACAGAAGGCCTTTTTTACACCCTGGAAAGGAGAGCTGAGCACAGTAGGAGAAAATGACCTCTTATCGTATGTGCTGGGGGTGGGGGGGTGGGGTAGCTGTCATAGCAGTGATACACCATCCATGAACTGACAGACTACACACACACAAACCCTTGTGCATACAGTATATAACCCATATGAACTTGAACTCCACCAATTATGTTTTAACATCCAATGTCCTGCCAAATAATGTAGTCCAACATTCAATTTTATTGGTTAATTCTAAGGATGAAGCATCACTTCAAAGAACACCCCCTCCATTCCAAGTAAACTCAACATAAAATCAGGATCTCCGATCAAAGAGCAACACTCACCAATCATCCTGTCCGAGTTCACTCCTACATGAGGACAGATTCTATGCTTGCTCGTTAAATGTGCTAATTAAAACACATCATATAAAAGAACATCACATCAATCCAAGCATGGAAATCAGCCAATCTAGTCAACTGTGTTAACCATGATCTCATCAAACATAGCTCTTCCACATGAACACATTATCATATCTCCGTTCGCCATAAAGACTAGCTGATTAACTCCAACCAACTCCCGTTATAATCAGCGCGTTAAATCAACTCCATTAGCCAGCGTTCATCAAAACAGATCCCTCCTGCTATGGAAACTGTTCCAAACATCACATTATCTGCACTAATCAAAAACACTACGCAAAATCTCTCGGCTCCATGTGATTCCACGTGATAGGGGCAGCTCATGATTACTCTCACTGTCCCGGTTTGTTTTTTTCCCAGTGCTTAAAAACATACAAAGGGCCCTATAGGCGCCTTGGCAGTGCATCAATATTTCATGCCCAACCACTCCTGCAACATCGCTTGCATTACAAATTGAGCTGAAAGTTTCTGTCTCTCTTTTCGGAATATTAATGTACTGTCTAGTGTAACATCAAGGCAATTGGTACTGGACTCATTAAACTGTGTTTCAGTCTAAGGTGATATTTCTTACCCAGCATGCTTTGCATGTTTGCTATTGTTTAAAATGTAAGTGAAGCTGATAGCTGTGTTTGCATTGGGGAGAAAAAAAGTTAGAATGTGCATGTGATCACTTTTGTAAATATTTTATTCTAATGGATTTTTTTTTTTACATGAGACCCTGAAAAACATTGGGGCTGTTTACAGATATTATACATATTGCTTTGATGAAAAATAATATACTCTTTGGCTTTGGGGTGGGGGGGCAATGACCCCAGCATTAAGAGTGCTGTGGAAGAGTGTGTGTGTGTGTGTGTGTGTGTGTGTGTGTGCGCGTGTGCGCGTGTGTGCGTGTGTGTGCGTGTGTGTGCGTGTGTGTGCGTGTGTGTGCGTGTGTGTGCGTGTGTGTGCGTGTGTTCGAGTTTGTGTGCGTGTGTGCGTGTTTGTGCGTATGTGTGCGTGTGTGTTGCTCTTCATAATTCACAATGTGCAAAGAGCAGGAAGAAGCAATAACTCTTAACACCAGCACACAGCTATGCTTCAGCCACCAGGCTAACATCCGGCCACTTCCTAAGTAGTAAATATGAATCCACAGGCAGTTTAATGTGACCGCTGGGTCAACACGAACAAGGAAAATCCACAACCAATCATCACAGAGTTTAAGGCAGCTCACCCAATCAAAACAAAGCAAGCAGAAATTCATCACTCTGTCAACTCTAGTGACACAAAAATTGAAGCAAACCTTATTAAAATACCCACTTATACTTCCTGCAATAAGGCTGAAAACTTCACAGCATTCCTTTTTAGCTAATCCTGACACTATACTTAAAACAAATCTGAATCTTTTTCCTAATAAAACCACAAACACTCTACAACACAATGCACATGATTTGAGATGACGATTCCTAATTTTTCTACATATTTATTTCACAGAAAGTGACATGAACTGTCAGAAAAACTGACAAAAACCATTTGCAGCGATGTAGGAAGCCTGCACATGCAACAGACAACTAAACAGTTGATAGATAAAGAAAAGGATGATCGTTATCGGTCAAAAAAATATGTTCAAGAGATGAAAAAAACCCCACAAGTGACATTATTAGAAATCAGTTTCTTCCTCCCACAAGAAGTTTATAAGCCAAGTACTTGTTATTCCATATCAATACATCCCTGATTCTAAATAAAATAATAACTAGCACATGTATTTGCCAACGAGACAACGTTTTTCAGACCTTCAATTTACTTTCGCAGATGTATTAAACCTGTATCACACAGTATCTAATGATAAATTTGAAATCAGAGGCACAAATGTGCTGACACTGTTTTTTAACTTCATCTGCAAGTTTGTTATTTTTTTTTTTAAACAAAAGTTTTGCTCTTCATAGATAATCATCAAGAAAAATCCCCCACATCTCAATACTATCTTATACAGGATCTACTTTGAGTAATTTGTGGAATTAGTTTAATTAGTTTTAATTAAATTAATCGACTATGATGGTTGTTAGGAGAAAAACACAGGGGCGGGAAGAGAGAGGAGGGTGGGAACAAGAAGAGGGAAGGAAGGGGAGAAAGGCATTCACACCTATCATCTAATTATACAACAACATTAATCACATTAAGGCTGGAACTGATTGCCAGGGTCCAGCGCCCTGCTTCTGCTACGTGTCGTTTTGTTATTGCAGCAGAGTCTTAACTCCTGCCTGCTCTGGCCTGATAACAACTCTTATCACACTTGGCAATCTCTATCTGCGCCAGAGATCAGGCCCCAGGGCTTATCAAAAGTTCACATCGAGCTAAAAGCAGAACAAAGAACACACATACACAAAACACACATACACTCAGGCAAAAGACACCAAAGAGCTATGTTTTGAGTGTGTATATACGTGCATGTATGTGCACGCACATTAATTCATATGTGACGGTTTATTGTGCAAGCACACTTTGTTGCTTTTATCTGTGTGTTTGTGTTGAAAAGATCTCATTTTCTTTTATTCAGCATGATGTTTTTAGCAGGATATTAGATTAACCCTCGAGTCAAGTGACCCCTTGAAGCTAAACCTGACAGCAGTTTTCAGCAAAAACAGGAACTGCAGATACAATCATGCATCCACGGTTTCAAAAGAGTGACTCGATCGACATCAACGGAAAGGTGGTCACTTGAATGTTTGCTATGTCTGACCATCGGGTGGCCACTGCTGGACTCAAACACACTCAAGCAACTGACGTCAATGCATAATGCATGTGTTTGAATAATGTCACCCTGTGCAGTGCAGCTGCTATATCTCCACCATCTCTGCACTCTTATCTCAGCACCCATCTTTACTGCTGCCTTATCAGTGCTCACAATCTCACTGTGGGAGGTGCTTTAAAAACCCAGAATACATCCATCTATCATTTCTGGATTCCTGCCTCTCTCCCTTACTGCTTATCAGGTCTGCTATCCTATTCTGCTCTTATCTGCTCCTCTCTCTCTCTCTCTCTCTCTCCCTCTCTCTCTTTTTAAAACTTATCTTCAGATACACCCAGCCAGTCCCAAACAACAACACTAACATGACAAAGATGAGAAAGCGGCAGCCCAATGTAATTAAAATGCCAATTCCAACTCAACAATCGCTTCCATCTGTCTCACGCTGGCTCTATCGGCACAGAGATCGCCGCCTCACCTATCTCGTCTCCCATCTCAACTGTCAAAATACAAGGCCTGGGATCCAGCCTTACTGGGCTGCACGCTAATCTCCACATCGGAGAGGGATGGGTAATCTATCGGAGAGATCTTCAGCATTCTGAGGATGACGCACAAAAGGCACACAAATATTTCCTCTAACTTCCACCATACAAGATACTTTAGCCACAGGCATGCGTAGTAAAATCGCCCAAGACGAGTTGTAACAAAAGGCCTGGGTGTTTAGCATTTTGATCTGTGAAAGACTGCTGATATGGTGTGATTTAAAGAGCATGATCACAAATGTGTTAAAGATGCACTAACGCTGTTCTTTGCTCTGAACCTTTCAGTTGGATGCTACAGCTTGCCGTAACATCTCGCCTACTATCAGAAAAACGTAGGGCTGCCTAATCTACCTCCAATCTCAATTCACGGCTGTCTAACAATGTTAGTTGTGTTAGTGAATGAAACAACACAGAGGCGAAATTATCTTTAGATTAGTTTAAATTTGAGGTAAGAAAAGATACAGTAGATGGGGAAGGAAGCATTCTGGGGCATGATTCTCTTTTCTGTCCCATTTGTCAGAGTTTATTAATAATGTATAACATAATGACACAATCCACAAGTGTACACCATTTATATCAAATGGTGATTTGCTTAAAGACACAGAGAGCTTTGGTCTAAATAAGACATAAATATCTTAATCAAGTGCACGGCTAAAGGCTGGCATGACTGCCTAGAAACGCAGCTTCACAGTTGCTTAACCAAGCTGCGTTACCGCCCTTTACGCTCACTGGTATATGCTAATGATGCCTTATCAGGACATTTTTCTTTTCCTTTTCAAGAGTTACTTTCTGCCTTTGAGTCACATTAATATTTATTTTTGAGTGGGCCCTTTTAAACTCAACCTCCAAGATATTGCTACCGTGCTTATCAGGTCAGAGCATCTCTTCTGGACCAAGAACTGAAACAGCATCTGGCACCAAAGCAAAAACACTTTTCAGCACTGCTTTGGAGAGAGTGACAGGCTAAGACAGGCGGAAGGGGGGTTAGGGTTGTGCTGTGGCATTACATTTTATTTTTATAGCATAATTTTATCAACTCCAAAGATCGCAGGATTGTGATTGTGAACCCTTGGTGCATTTCTAAACAGGAAGGACTTCTCAGGCATGAGCCAATCAACTGTACGCTTCTGTGGTGGAAAAGGATCTTCAAGCGATGGATAATTAACTGGGATCTACATGGAAGCCTTTCTGACAGGGAAACCCTGTGGTAGGGATCTATATTAAAACTGTTTTAAGTGACAGCTAGAGAACCTTAAGGTTCCTCTGTTTTTAAAGAGTGTAAAAATACTTACAAACGGTGACTGAACAGTACTACAGAGTTTAAAAAAGTGGGTACAGGTATGGAAAAAAAAAAGATCCAATGGTAATCCACTATCAGCCAGAGAGATCAGATAGATCTGTTATCAAACGGTCGATCTGTGGGAAGAGAAGTGAAAAAGGCCGGAGGGAGAATGCAAAGCCAGGCACAGACAGAAAACATGAAAAAAAAGCACCCAATTTTAATCCTTATCTCTCATGAGATCGGATCGCTTCTTATCTGGAGTCGCATCGCTTTTTTCACAGAACACTGACATTTTCACAGGAGTATTAAAACAGGAAACCACGGTTACACTGCAGACAGAGCATTATCATCACATTATAAAGTGTTTTCGCTGAATGTTTTGTCCACAACGCTGATCGGAACTCGTTAGGGTTGAAATCAGATCACAGTGTCCTTAGTCGCGTTTATCTCAAGCGTCTTTGTGCACGATTGTGAGCCCTGTTCCTGTAACCACCTCTTGTTTATGTATCTCTGTGTTTGTGTTGTTATGCTACAAGTAGCGCGTGATGGAATAAACTCCACTCGCTCAGCTGTTCTCGGTGTCAACAAACTACAGTCTAAACCTTATTACAATCCTCTTGACACGTTCTACACGTTGTTTATTTGCCATAAACACGTGAACGGCGTGTTAACGAGTGGAGTCTGGTGTGTGCTGGACCTGGATATACACGAAAAGCTGAATGAAACTTATAACTACAACGAAAATGGTATTATAATAAAGTTCCTTGGCGTTTATATCGTATCCGTTTGCTACTGATTGTAACTTTAGAGCTTACGTTTGATCTGACGGGGTTTACTCTGCTTCCTTCGGGACATGGCGGTTTCCCCGTCCGGCGGAGGCGAAGTGATGATCGGCTTCTCGGTGAACTAGCAGCGCTGGGACTCGACCTGCCCTGCGTCCGGATGCACCCGCATGACCCGCACGTGAAGACTGTCAGCCGGCAGCGCGAGCTACCTGTAGCCGTGGGAACGTTTGCTTGCTTCTCCAAGACGACCGTTTTTTTATTCTTTCTCCTTTTTAACGTTGTCAACAACGTTAACCGCAATCACAACCGGGCTGTTACATAAACCTCTACTGAAAAACACAAACAAAGCGTTTATTTACTGGGTCGATAACCTGCTCGTCCGCCGCGCTTCCAAGTGAACAATTCTCAATGGGGTTTGATCGCAACAGCCACATGAAACAGTGGAGCTGACCGAGCGGAGCCACGCCCCCGGAACGCCTTTCGCGTGTGACGTCACGCCGCATGCCGCTTGCTGCTGCTGGCTACGCGTGCGCTCACAAGAATACTGTATTAGTGATGTAGTATTGAGTGTGTGTACTGTCGGAGTATACAAGTACACAATCGTCTCCTTTTCGAACCTTTTAGAAGTCTTACAGTCCAAACTATAATATAATATTTGATAACATTTGATAAAACGGTAAATTCTCTCGTTCACAAAGACACAAGCACAGTAAGGCTTTGTTAGTAGACTAAAAAAAGTGACTAAGTTACCTATTAAAGGTATTTCTTTAGCTTAATTATGCCTTATTATGACATTATTCCTAAGATATTAAAATACAAACAGATAGATAGATAGATAGATAGATAGATAGATAGATAGATAGATAGATAGATAGATAGATATGATAAGATTAGATGATAAGATTGATTGATTGATTGATTGATTGATTGATTGATTGATTGATCAGTAGTAGTGTAGTAGTGTAGTGGATGCCCTACATTTCAATGCGTGTGAATGTGTGTGTATTCTTTCCTCCTCCACATGCTGTTGATCTCTGAATCACTATCCTGAACAGCATCTGAAAAGACTTATAGGAGATTTATGAATTAATTGTTACTAATAATAATAATAATAATAATAATAATAATAATAATAATAATAATAATAATAATGATAGATAGATAGATAGATAGATAGATAGATAGATAGATAGATAGATAGATAGATAGATAGATAGCAGAAGTATCTCTATAGAAAGCCAAGTAAGAAAGTATGAAATAGATGTAATGACATTACAATTGTGTTCAAGCAGGTGCTTAAATATGCAAAGTACATTTTGATCAAAGATAAATCACTAAAATGTACTAGACCCAGGTCATAGAATGTGTTCCCCTAGTTGATGCATTCAGCGTACCTAGTAGGTAAACATACAGGCTCACTGCTTCCATCTAGTGACCACAGCATAAATAGCAATATCCGTCATTTAATATCTCTCAAAACGTGACGATTTCGCAAAACGTTTGAAGATCTTGAAGAACAAAAGTAGAACAGTAAAGGAGTTTAAAGTGAACGTTTGATGAACTCATGTAGGTATTAATCTCACTGATAAACCGTGAACTGCCAAATGAATTTGGTCAGGTGTAGGGAATGAGTGGTAATTAATTCTCTTGCTTAATCATGTAACTTTTTTTTTTTCTATTTTAGATTTAATTTAAAAAGTCAACGTGAAATTAACCTGACATTTTTTGCCATTGACCTATGCACAATAAATCACAATGACAAATAGAATCAGAATTTTAGGGAAAGAAGTGTGCAAATTAATATCAATAATTAACTTTTTATTTTGTTATTTGCAGAGGCACATTTGTCAGCAATTACAATGGACTATCATTCTGGTTAAGTTTCTGGATAAGCATTGGACACCTGGGTTTCTGTGCTTGTCCAGATGACACTCTAAATTTGACTTGGCTGTACAAAAAGATAAACTGTCTGATGCTGTGTGCAGTCTGGAGCAGGTTCCTTCATGGTTCAGCCTGCATTTACCCTCCCTTATGTTCTGTAGTTTCCCTTTCCATTCCTCTGCGCAGCACTCTCACAGCATGTTGCTACCACCACCATGCTTTACCATAATGTTGATATTACCTATTTGATGAGCAGTGCCTGGATTTCACCGGAGATAGTGCTTGGAGTTCCCCCAGATACTCAGGAGTGACTTCCATTTAGCAAACCTACTGTGTGATAAAAACCTGATTAGAAGAGTATTTCTGAGATGGGTGTCCTTCTGGAACATTCTGCAAATTGCTGTACATTTGCTGTCCTTTTGTCACCTTTATATTTTGGCTCGATATCCAGCTCTAAGAGTATTGATGTGATGGGTCCCATTTCAGGTATGGAAACAATCTTGGACTTCTGACTGTGAATCGTAGAACCTTGTATAAATTTGTGTTCATTTTTAAATCATGCCCAATCGCAATGCTTTTGAGCTCAATCTGAAGTGTTAAACATTGGTTTGAAAACATATGGAGAGTTCAAGAGAGTTTTTCTTTAATAAAATTGGAAAATGGCTAAAAATTTTAACTTTGTCATTGTTAATTATGAACTGTACAATAATGGTAACAAAGTAAATGTAATCCATTTTAAATTGCATTTTTTTCTTTTTTTCTTTCTTGCTTTTTTTTTTTAAATTGCATATCTCTTAAACTACTATTTGTTTTTAAACAAGGGTAAAGGTGAAGAAATTTCCATTTTGTCCAAATTATTCATTCAAGGCTAATAACCACCTCTTTGAATCTTATAAAGTCACCATAACTGTAGGCAGGAGCAGAGTTTCCCAGAAATTACTGTAATTTGATGTTGTTTCCTTTTCAAATCAGTGAGGAAATGGCAAATGTGGCTGTAAATGGAAACAGGAGCAATAAAATTCTATATCCAGAATTCACCATTTGAAGTGAAGTGAAGTGAAAGTGACATACGGCTAAGTATGGTAACCCATACTCAGAATTTGTTCTCTGCATTTGACCCATCCAAAGTGCACACACACAGCAGTGAACACACACACCGTGAACACACACCCGGAGCAGTGGACAGCCATTTATGCTGTGGCGCCCGGGGAGCAGTTGGGGGTTCGGTGCCTTGCTCAAGGGCACCTCAGTCGTGGTGTAAAATACATCTTTACATGAGAACAGTGTTAAATTCATTGAAAAGTAATTATAAATATATTTTATTAACAAAATGATACCTTTTATGAGATATACATTGTGTTGTATATTTAGGCATCTTCATATTTATATGTTCACTATACTGTATACTATTTAGTTATAAAATTTAATACATAGGCTTTTTATACTTCAACATGTACTATTTTCTATTTGTCTATGGTCTAAGGCTTTTTTATTTCTAAACATAAAAATATTTAAAATGTATGAAAGGCGTATACTCAAATATACCCAAACTTTAAACTGGTAGTAAATATTGATTAGATTTCACTGTGCTTGCTTTAACAGAGTGTGCCTTCATTGTATACACAGATTACGTTTTTAGTGGAAAAGGACTAGTTTAAAGGGCACATGGTCTGGCACAAGTTTGTGGATGTATGTGTTTGATTGCTTGGGCATGTGAATTGGTGCTTACATGAATATGTGAGCCTGCGTGGGCGTGTGTGGGTACTATTTATTGGTCTGAGCGTTCTGTCTCTCCCATGTTCTCTCTGTGGAGCTGCAAAGATGAGAGCCCTGCTCATTCTGTGTTTGGCTGCTGCCTCTGTTTGGACGGCACCAACTCAAACAGGTAAGAATTTGTGTTATATTAAAAATAAGAAGTAATAGGCTTTTCCCAAAATTTCCTTTGCTTGCTTTGCTTATTTTTTGTGGGAACAGAAAATGGTGCAAAATTAAACGAGTTTGCACTTCTTGTTGATGTTTAAGAATGTTAAGTAGGTTTAATCTGAAAATGATTAGTCATTCATTTAATATTATCTTATATGAGTTGCTGAATGAAAATTAACAAACGAGTATATTGAAACACCAAACATTCACTTTATATAACTTACCTGGAGGATACTGCACAAATTAAATCTAGTGTAGCATTTTTTTCTCTTTTTAGCTCTAATTTGTCTATGTCTACATTTCATCGAATTTATCTAAGTACTGATTTGTATGTAGACTCTTTTTAGTGATTAGTGACCTCCTTGATCTGTGCAGATTCTGGTCCTGTAATTGTTCTGAAACAAGGCAGTGTTCGTGGCAAGTACGTAACAGTAAAAGGCTTGGATAAAGTAGTGGAACAGTATCTGTCCATTCCTTATGCTCAGCCACCCGTGGGCCCTCTCCGTCTGGCAGCCCCCCAACCTGTTGAACCCTGGGAGGGGGTGAGAGATGGTACACAGCACTCTAACATGTGAGTTTGGTCCACTAGTTGTAATATAAGACATTTTTCTCTTTGATGATATACAGTGTGTTCAGATGTTCAGATGTTCAGTATTTCTCTAGAAAACGAATGCTTAAAAAAAAAATCATATAGCACCACATTTTCTGAATTTGTGTGTTCTTATTAATTGTGTTCTTATTAATAATACTTATAAACCTGAAATACTTTATCTAGCCGTTTCTGAAATGCCTAAAAAGGTGCTTATACCATACTTTGTGCTGCATTTTTATTGCAAGTTCTCTACTTTTTGTTTACTTAACAGAAAAACTGACATCATTTTGAACTCCTACTGTACAACAACTACAACCCATTTCCTCACCCAGTTTGATAACTCTTTCAGTGGCTTTTTGTCTTTATTCTTGTCTTTTTCTCCTGACTTATATTAACATGACAAAGATGTCTTCAGGACCCAGATGACATTAAGATGGTGTCAGAAATTATGTCCATAAATTTCACTCTCACGTCTGTCTCAGAGGACTGTCTTTACCTAAACGTGTATACTCCTTCTCAACGCTTAGCATCAGAAAAGTTACCCGTGAGTACATTAATCACTCATTACACTTATTCACTGTCTACATCAATTATTTTTATGTTTCAAATGCAACCGATGTTTGCTGTATCTACACAGTAAATAAAAGTTATTGACTGTTCCAGTAACTTTGTCCTTTGCACTCTTGTTCAGTCAAAACTTCAGTGGCAATAAGGCCAAAAGTAAACATCTAGAAATACTCTTTTCACCAGTCTCAGATTGGGAGTGTTAGTCAAGAAATATAAAAATATTAAAGATATATAAAGAGCGCTTTATAGATTTTCTGGCTATCGCACCAAAATTATTTCCACAACTTTCTAGAATTTCTATGTATGATTTAACATTAAGATTTCCCTTCACTGGAACTAAGAGTCCTAAAGAAGTTCTAGCATGACAATGCCATTGTGAACAAAGCAAGGTCCGTCAACATATGCTTTGCTGATGTTAGAGTGGAAGATCTCAAGTGATTTGCACAGAGCACAGACTTCAAACCCAATAAACAGCTTTAGGATAAACTGCAATGCTAAATGTGTAACTGGTCTTCTCACCCAACATCAGTACCCGACCACACTAATGCATTTGTGGTCAAGTGGCCAAATCTCCAAAGCCACGCTTTGAAATCTATTGAAAAGCTCTATAAATATATATATATATAAATCTAAAAATTAACTATAAATGGGTTCGGAATGGTGTGTGTGATGGTCAGGTCTTCTACATGCTTTTGGCCATATAGTATATGTTTCCGGCTGTCAAGTTCTTCTAAACATAAATCTTTGATCAGTTCCAACTGTTGGTAATCTCAGGTCATGTTCTGGATCCATGGAGGGGGCCTGAATATGGGTGGATCTATTTCATATGATGGATCAGTGCTGGCAGCCTATGAAAACATAATTGTTGTCATCATCCAGTATAGGCTCAGCATAACAGGCTTCTTCAGGTGAGATATATGGCATTTTTCACAGCTAATTCACAAATAGGGATTTATTACTCACAATGGGGATTTACGCTCACAGACCAGCTTAATAGAACACCTGCCCTTTCATACAATTGACTCAGCACAGTGAATATAACAGCATGCAGATACAGATCAAAAGCTCCAGTTAATGTTCACATAAAAAAGGCCACAGTAACTAAAATAGGCACTCTATTACTACCAATATACACTCTATTACAACCATGGTGAGCTCAAAAATCATCCACAGCATTCACAGGCTTCTGAAACTAAACTTTTGAAGATCACAAAAAATTAAAATGGTCAGTGATGGAGTAATGGGGGCACGGTGGCTTAGTGGTTAGCACGTTCGCCTCACACCTCCAGGGTCGGGGTTTGATTCCCGCCTCCGCGTGCACTGGTGTGTGCTGAGTTTGCATGCTCTCCGCGTGCCTCGGGGGTTTCCTCTGGGTACTCCGGTTTCCTCCCCCGGTCCAAAGACATGCATGGTAGGTTGATTGGCATCTCTGGAAAATTGTCCGTAGTGTGTGAGTGAATGAGAGTGTGTGTGCCCTGCGATGGGTTGGCACTCCTTCCAGGGTATATCCTGCCTTGATGCCCGATGATGCCTGAGATAGGCACAGGCTCCTTGTGACCCGAGAAGTTCGGATAAGCGGTAGAAAATGAGTGTGTGAGAATATGGAGTAACAGAAAACTGAAGAGTAAGCAATTTACTCACCATAACATTTAAAATGCTCTAAAGTATATGAATAGTTTCCAATATCATGAAATATAAAATATTTTACCTCTACCACACCTCTCAAACATGCTAGTTAGAATGATAACTAACAGAGTTATAATGAATGGGTTGAGAACAAAAATGTAAATACTACTACTACTACTACTACTACTACTACTACTACTACTACTACTACTAATAATAATAATAATAATAATAATAATAATAATAATAATAATAATAATAATAATAAATTAATTCATATTCATTAAAATATTTGTAGAAGTTGTTTAAAAATTCCTTAAGTATTAGGTGTTGGATTATAGGGAAATAGCTTCATTGGTAAGACTCTGCTATGAAATCTCATTAACACAATGTATTCATGTATAAGCAAACATGAATATAAATATGCAATGGCAAAATAAATATTTAGAGTGAGTCAAGAAGTATAGTGTCAAATGTTGTGAGTTTAAACCTCTATTCTACAGCAAATGTATCTTAAGCACATTAACTGAAGAAGTAAATTTAAATTGCTTAAACTGAACTTTTCATAGTATTTGTATTTATACATTAGATGTTGCTACATTTATTTATATTTCCATTTATTATGCCATATTATTATTATTATTATTAATATATGATATTCCATATGCTTAGTGCACTTAGTGTGTGTTATTTCAATAATCAAAAACCCAAACCCACACAGCTGTTTATGATGTTCAGGATGGTATTTTATATGTCTCAGCACTGGAGATAAACATGCCCAAGGTAACTGGGGCTTTCTGGACCAGATTGCAGCACTGCAATGGGTACAGCAGAACATTGAGAGCTTTGGTGGAGATCCTCAGTCAGTCACTATTGCTGGGGAATCTGCAGGAGCAATCAGTAGCTCCATGCTGGTATGTACAATTTTAAATATCAGTACATTTGCAATCCCTTTACAGTTCCAGGGTCCCCAATTTAGTGCCCCTGTGGGGCAATAAGTTACTCCCTGTGCTTTGCATGGGTTTCTCATGTGATTGTGAGTGTGTTTGGTGCCATGTAATGCATTGTGTCCCATGTGGGATAAATTTTTCCACCTTGCTTCCAGATTGGGTCCATGTCCCTGACCAGGATAAAGATGTTACTAAAAATTAACAAATGGATGAATGGATGAATGCATGGGTGGGTGGATAGATGGATGGATGGGTGGAGGAATCGGTCATCATTGTGGCCTAATATGGGCTTTAGTGTAATTCAGAAATTTTGTTTTCAAAATATATATTTTACATAGTTTACAATTTTTGTGGATGTTGCCTCTTTCAGACCCTTTCCCCACTTGCCAAAGGGCTGTTTCATCGAGCCATCTTTCAGAGTGGGACAGCAACCTTGGGAGTTTTCTCAACAAAAAACACCACAGCCTTTGCCAAGGTTTTTTTATTTATATTGTGAGCTGCAAATTTCCAGTAAAGCAACTCATGTAGCACACAATATAAGTAGTATCTGTATAGAACATCACAATGCAATCATCAAAACAAACTGTGTGTTTAGGTAATAGCAAATATCACAGAATGCGATAATAACTCAGAGCTGCTGGTCAAGTGTATAAGAGAAAAGACAGAAGAGGATATGATAAAGGCAATGAAGGCTGCTAAAAAGGTGAGCTCTTTTATAATTATGTTTTTTAATTATGATTATTACATTTGTCTTAGGAATTTTTAAACAACTTCTGAAACGTGATTAGAAGCAACCCTGATCTGTACAAAGATTTTAATGAATATGAATGAATGAATGAATAATTATTATTATTATTATTATTATTATTATTATTATTGTTGTTGTTGTTGTTGTTGTCATCAACTGATTTCCTATAGCACAAAATATACCTTGGAGCCACAGTGGATGGGGAATTTCTGACAGACATAGCAGAGGAGGTTTTAAAGAGCAAGAATTTTGAGAAAGTTCCAGTGCTAATAGGTGTGACAAACCATGAATTTGGTTGGATCCTCCCCTTGGTGAGTAACTAAATAAACTGAATGATTATTGCTCTCATTCTTTGTTGCTGCAAGTGGCAAGTGGTTATAGTGTTGTCAGTAGTTTCTGCAATTTTCTGTTTCAGAATTTTGCACCTCCAGGGTGGGAGAAAGGAATGAACAGAGAGGCAGTGACTCTGGTGGTAAACCAGTTTGTCCCAGATGTGGTAATGTCCGTTTCAATTACTTTTCTAAACATAAATTTGGGCCAAGGAATTTTATTATAAAATGTCTCCCTCTGCTGGACACAAGCCTCATAACTTTCCATGGCATGCAGCATGCGTTATTGTGTGTGTGTGTGTGTGTGTGTGTGTGTGTGTGTGTGTGTGTGTGTGTGTGTGTGTGTGTGTGTGTGTGTGTGTGTGTGTGTGTGTGTGTGTGTGTGTGTGCGCGCGTATGTGTGTGTTACCACTGTTACACTGTAACGTCTGAATTATTTGCATTCCCTTTTACAGAATCTTCAGCTTTTTAAACATATCTTTTTACACAACAAAATATTTTTTAGACTCCTGGAGCCAATAATTTAATAATTGATGAATACCTAAAGCATGCTCAGACTCCAGAGGAAATAAGAGATGAGTTTACCCACATGATCGGGGATCTTTTCATGGTGTTCCCAGTGCTAAAGGTGGCTGATTATCATAGAGGTGAGATTCTTTAAACAAGCTTTCCAAGCCCACAGCTTGATGAGACAGATGATGAAGTCAGTTTACCTTCTCTAACTGTTTCTTGTTCTCTAACAGATGCTGGAGCAAACGTGTACATGTACGAATTTCAGCATCGTCCCAATATTTTTAAAGACAGCAGACCCAGCTTTGTGAAAGCTGATCATGCAGATGATGTTTTCTTTGTTTTTGGAGTCTGCTTTTGGAATAACCATATTACAGTATTAGGTACACATGTAACAGACCTCAGTAATAAACTGGTGACTATAAACTAATCCAATTGAAAGCAATTGGATTTCATTTCTATGTCATATTTAATTGAGAAGCTCAAGTTTTTGTTTTATGTGTTGTATAAATATTACAATGATGATACTGAATTATTATAATGACTGCATATTTTTTAAGCTAACAGTGATTTACTACTTCACCACCAGGCACAATAACGGAGGAAGAAAATCAGCTGTGTAAAACAATAATGGGATACTGGGCCAACTTTGTTCGCACAGGGTGAGGCTAAAAAAACCACAAAAATTGTAGTTCAGGTCATCTGACCAGAGAGTGCTGGCAGCTAACAAACAACACCATGTTAAGTAATGTATTTGAAGCAGTATGGGGTTGTAAGGTCTTTAGAATGATATCCCTATAATGTTCTTAAAAAGTTGCTTACGTAATGTTTCTAGTTAGGAAAAACAGTGAACATTATGACACGATTGTTTTAACATGACTAACAATGAAATGATCATTTAAAAAACATTTAAAACTTTTTTCTCAAATTCTGACTGGTAAATTAAAATAGTTTCAGACAGGGGTGTCAAACTCATTTTGGTCTGGGGGCCGCATACAGCTTAATCTCATCTCAAGGGGGCCAGACCAGTAAACTCATAGGAAAATTACACAGAACTAACAATAAGTCCACTTTTTTCTTTGTATTAGTGCAAAGAAGAAGTAAATTATAAAAATCTTTATATTAAATGAATTGTCCTTTTACAAAAATATATTATGAACAACCTAAGTAGTATGTGCAATTTCAACACTTTTACCAGTTTAACATTTATTTAAGTGCATTATGCATAAAAACTGAACAGTTATTGTACAATGGCGCAAAACATTTAGACTTCACATCACACTTAAAATCTTAAGTGGCAGCTGTTTTAAAAAGATTTTTTTTTGTAAAAATTGTTAATTTATACGCAAGTATGTATGTTTTTTAAAGTAAACAAATTTATTTTATCAATTTGCCCCTGAAACTTGGCATCTTTTAGCCTGCACAAGTACATCAATATCAGGCATTATGTCCTGAGTAGCAGCCAATTTTAGAATCTCATGTAAAGTTAGAGTCTCCGATATTTGAGAAATGCTTCAGAAAACTGCGTTAGGCCACCGTGTAGCCAATGAGCAGAAAGGGGCGTGTCTTGTCAATGTGGGCGGAGAGAGTGTTCAGTGCGCACGTGAGACATTAGCAGAAAGCGGTTTTAACACTGACATGGAAGAAGAAAGGCTTACGATAAGGCAAGAAGTAGGACCCGTGTTAATATAGGATCAGCTTTCCAGCGCTGGCGAGAACTGTAGGAGCAGGAAGTTGGCTGCATATTCACAGATTGGAGTTTCCTGAGTCAATAACTCCTGGGCTAAACGCTGTTACTAGCAAAACGCGGTTGTAGCTGCCTCTCTACATTACTACGATAGAAAAGAGGTGTTATATGTGTAGTAACAGCGTTTAGTTCAGGAGTTATTGACTAAAATGCCACCCAGACCCTGAAGCTCAGTACTACCATCTGCTGGTAGTTCCGCCGAAAATGAAAATGATTTTTTTTTTTTCATATTGCAGATTTATCCCCCGGGCCGGACTGAACTCCTTGGCGGGCCGTATGTTTGACACCCCTGGTTAAAGAGCACCTAGAAAATTAGAACAATTTATGTTTAGGAAATAAAACTTATTGAAAACTAAAATTGAACTGTAGTGAAACAAAGATTTCATGTAATTTAGGTGACAGTAACAAAATATCTTTTAAAGAATAAACTACTATGTGTAGAATATTAACTAATAGGTTATATGAATTGTTCTTGTTTCTGTGCCTAATACATACAGATACAGATAAACATCTCAGATAACCTTGTTTATTTGTCTCGTAGATCACCCAATGGACCTGGTCTGGTAAACTGGCCCCTCTATGACACCTCTAAAAAGTATTTGACACTGGGATTGAAACAAACAGAGGGACAAGAACTCAGACAGGACCAATTGCACTTCTTCACTGTGGATCTGCCTCAGAAGCTTGCTGCACTGCATACAGCCTGAAAAGCATATCTACTACTTTTAAAACCTTTTTTTTTAATTTGATTTCTACCATAAAAATTGGTTTCAAATAATCACGTCATATTATATATTCCTGGAAGCATACACACGTGTCTTGTTTTTATTTTCTGATTATGTGATGTAGTTATATAACATACATTTTCTTAAATGATTGGTCGGGTGTTTTTTTTTTAAATAAATTTTCTGGATGGAAGACAAATCTCAGGTTTGTATTAATCAACTGTTCATATACTGTTCTTGTTGTAATGTCTAAGTTGAAATTTCACAGAAATTTGGAATGTGGATGCTCTGCATAATATAATTCTAATACTTATCTGAATCAATTAAATTTCTTTATAACTACAACAACAACAACAACAAATCACAGATAGTGTAAACTTTTCTGTGTGGGAAATTTTACTTAATATTTATGGCAGAACTCTACAGATTCATTTGTTTTTGTCTCTGCCGCCGGGAACATATGGAGGATGTAGAACATTGAATTTTGGGGTTTGGGGTAACAAGGTGAATTATTTGTCTCATAACTTCAAGACAAAAGGCTTATTTAGCTTTGTGTCTGATGGAAAGATGTTTATGGATGTTGCACAAAATTAAATGTAATTATAAACAGATAAAAATAACATCGTTCTTTAATAATCATATATAGATAGATAGATAGATAGATAGATAGATAGATAGATAGATAGATAGATAGATAGATAGATAGATAGATAACAGTTGGCAAATTGTTGTTGTGTAACAGGATTAAAACAGTTTCATGGTGATATATGAAAATAATCCCTTGTGATCTACCCACTCCGTCATTTATGATTTTGTGTGTGAGAGTTATTGGTTATTGGTAACGACGTGATGAAAGCACAAAATAAGATCCAATATAAGATCCTAAGAACATTTTCCTGAGTTAACTACTGATGTTAGGGGAGACGGAGAGAAATAACGGTACGGAATAGTGAGGAAATACCGCGATTCTTCCCCAAACGTCCTGGTAAACAAACGCTCACTGTGCACGAGCGTCACGTGATTTGCTGGCGTCATTGGATTCCCGTCCTCCTAAGCGATCGAGCGTACTGCGCATGCGTGCGCCTTGACTACTGAGACAAGCGTAGACGCTGCCGAGAAAACGATACGCAGCTTCACCTGACTTCGGGTAAGTTTCACCTATTCAACCTTAGTGAGAAAGCGAAACGCATCGGTTACACAAAAACACATAGTTTGCTTGGGTGTATGTTGTCATTTTTGTTTTGCACCGGATTGCGTTTTACTCAATTTACTCAGCTGAATTTGTGAGACAGCTGATCTGAACACGACCAGGACGTTCAGATGTAACTCTCACACGAACCACAGACTTGTCTGTTTCCACTTGTGTTAGCTATATATGATGCATGTCTTGTTTATTGCCCTTCTATAACAACATATACGGAGATTGCGTTGTGTTGACAGTGTTGTGGGCGTGGCTTCACAAAATTATGGGCGAGGCTTCGCAGCATTGTGGGCGGGTCCTTCATTAGTTTCAATTCTTAATAAATGCATTTTTAATTTGAATAGAAATTTGGTGACCAGTGAATAATACTGAAATATCCACGTCAATAAGCACAAGTCTGTATATATGAAGCATCATTTTTTTATTTAAGTTCACAAATTTAGGTTTACAATTTCGGTTTTCAGGTATACAGATAATCTACGATTCATCTACTCAAATCTAGTCACATCTCACAACTTATTCATACATATGGCTGTCCTGTTTAGTGGGTCTCCTTTCCTGGTACATGGTGTTCCCAGGATGCATAAAAAAATAGGTGTTATGCACAGTTACATCTTTTCTCTACAATTCTACAGGCTTCTTTGTTGAATCTGTTGGTTTAGAATGTAGGTCTGTCTAAACAACTTGTTGAGATTGTAATGAACATTTACCATGGGAAGGAAAGTTCTCAAAACACATGTTCTCAAAACACCTGGGTGCATAAAATCCCTCCTCCCCTGTGCTTTTCCTGTTTGGGAATTACTTCACTATTCCTGCAGGAAGTGTCGAAGTGCATCGATTAACAATTGTAGCCAACATACTTGCTGAAGTGAACTTCCGTCCCAGACATAATCCTTCTTTCGTTTATCTTAAATCTTGTCCTCGGGTTGCTGCTCTGATGTGTGCCCAGCTGCTGTAGTGTTTAGACTTATCATGAAACCCTGTTGCTACATTGGTTTCCATTTCAAGGCTGTAGTTTGATAAATCGAGAGTGAAAGATACGCTAAACATGAAGGTTGGCTTCAGTCTTAAAATAAGAAAAGAAGCACACATCACACATACCACAATGTTATGAATTTTTCTGCACAATAATTAAATTTGACTAATTAAGGAACTCTCACCACATGCTATAAAGCATACACCTGTGGTGGAGAATAAAAAATGTTCACCCTGAGACAGAATATGTTCCGAATATGTCTTTTATTGTCAGTCATATATATGTATATAAGATGAGTGTTTTTAGAACACAGGATGTGGAATGTTTTTCAGAAAGCGACATCATGCTTTAGTTTCATTCTGTCTAAAGGAGTCAGCGAGCAAATAATAGTTTAAATAGAGAAAATATTTGAAAAGAACATCTATGTATTACAGCTGTTTAAAAAATCCATGAATAAGGATGACAGTACTGAAAGCTACAAACATTGTAATAGCAATGGTGAACCATGGATGTACATGATAACAGACATAAAATATATCATTACTTTAAGCTCTCTTTGAAGAATGGTTTTGTTTATGTAATTCCACTTTCTCCACAAGTCTGAATCACACAGACTGACAACATAAACAGAATACATGTTCTTGATGCAGTCTGTTATAAATTTCAGAAAACAAATTTACTGGGATCTTAAAGGATGTCTGTAATCACATGCCACAGAAAAAGGGGATGTTTTTTTCTTAAATATAAAAGTTAAAAAGTGTACTCTATAAGTGCAATCAGAGATTTAATAATTAAATTAAGAATTAAAAAGTGGCAGACTGCCTTTGGTACACCCGAACTTCTCTCCATCCAACATAAAAACTCCTTTTGGATTGCAAGAAGAATTGGTGGACAGATGTAGCAGCAATGCTGGACAGCATCCTTTATTCATTTGCTTGGAATGCTTAAGACTCCCTTCATTCTTAAACAAGCAGTCAGTTTCTTTCCTCAGCCTATACAGTTTCAGGTTAATGATGCAAAACTTTCTGTTAGGGGTTAATATGCCGTTCAACACACACATCACCAAGCATAAGAGTGATACGACTGAAAATCTATTTAGACAGTTACTCTACCTACTTACTCTAAATGTAAAATAGCAGACTGACTGAAATCTCTTGCTTTTATGACACTCTGACGATGGCAGTGATGAAATGAGTTGGATTTCCTGAGGGGAAGTGAATGAACATGTTGCCTAACAGGGCACATGTATCACTATATAAGATCAAAAGTTATGTGGTGAGAAAATATTTTCTCATCGCCCATAGCATAGGGTTCAATGCAACGGATGACTTTATTTATTTATTTTTTTAATACTTAAATATAAACCAGGGTTTGTTTAATCAGCATCAGTACACATAATTAATCTGTATGCTAAACATAGATAGATAGATAGATAGATAGATAGATAGATAGATAGATAGATAGATAGATAGATAGATAGATAGATAGATAGATAGATAGATAGATAGATCTTTTAAAGATGAATTTTAAATATTAAAAGTCTAAACTGCAATCAACATGGTGATGTAGAAAGCAGCATTTTTTGAAAATCCCTTATTTTCAAAGCCATTTGAACACTCTGACCTTGCTTGCTGCTGAGTACACTACCAATTTACCCCTCCTCCCTCTCTCCCATCACCCGAGGCTATTTCGTCTCTCGTTCACTCTGCACCCATCTATTCTCCCTGTCTCGCTCTGCTGCTCACCCTTCATCTACTGTCCTCCTTTGATCTTTTTTTGGCTTAGAAACCCACAGATCTGGCACCCACACACCCACTCCTACTCTCTAGCCTCTCATCTCAAGGGCTGGTAGTAATGGGGTACAAACATGGAGGCGTTGATGGACAGAGGATAAAGAGAATGTGGGCTGGAGATAGAGGATTGGGAGTTACTGAAAGGTGTTGTTTGTAGATGCTGTTTGACTCTGTGTTTTTAGCGGAGACATGGCAGTACGAGGTTTGGCATCATGTTTAATGAACACTGACACCATATTAGCTGCTTTTGCCCCGAGACCTTCTCTTTGGTCAGTTTTGTTTTTTTGTGTCTCAGCCAAGTCACGCTTCTGCAGTACTGCGTTATATAACCGCACAGTCCCGGAGCCATCCTCTGTTGCCTTGACAGTGTAAGGGGGGTGTTGTTTATGACTGCACTCTGACGCTTAGAGAACATAGGACGAACATAGTTTAGAAGATCTCAGGATTGTTTTATATACAGTTAGTGAATTATTTATTATATACTTTGTTCAGTGAAATAATGTTTGCTGCTTTACTTTCAACTAATTTTCACTATTTTTGAAGGTGCTTTTGCTATTCAGAATTTTATTTTCATGTATATAAGTACATGTGTGTGTGTTTAGTACCAAATGAAATGTCAAAATTGAAGTGTTTTCCCAAGTTTCCACACATGTTTCAGATGTTCACATCACTTCTACAGGAAATTGATGGCTCTCATGCACAAAATGAAGAAACTGTCTATGCTGTTTATATCCTCTTATCAATACACATTTCCCTACCATGATGTGTTTCCTTAAAGGAAGACTTATTCTTATTATCGCTGTAGAAATTCCTAGTGCACTTTAGGAGAAATTGAAAACATCATTTAAGCTGGAAAATATGTTTGGTCAATATAACCAACACACTGGCAGAAACCATACTGTCTGTCTTTATGCACCACAGACATAATTACCCATGGCTTCTGCAATGGACTTTTGAAACCGCTGAGATTTCTTATTGAGACATCTTTTTAAGAGGCTTAGTTTGCTTGTGCTCAGCATTGTGTAACGTGTTAGTCACCCACTGAAAACAGTGGCACTTTATTGGAATAAAGGAAAACAAGCCATAAAACAGAGCACGTATTATTTTAAATATAACTTGTATGATGATATAATGAGCTTTCTATTGCTTCCTCAGGTTCAGCTTCTGGGAGGGGAACCAGGAAGAATCAATTTAAATCAGATTCTTCTGCCCTCTTTTAACACTATGGAGGGGCCTGCAGTGGAAAACCTCATAGACTTTGACATACCTTCCAGCACAGAAGTGACCGCACCCACAACCATTGGTCCACCTGACTTGTTATCAGCTGAGCCTCTTGTCCCAGAGACTGTGTCTGAGCTCCCAAAGCCCATGGCCCCAAGACCAGCTGTGTACGAAAAAGAGGTAGATGCTGAAGACAGCGATGTCACAGAGTCTGCAGACAGTGAGAATGACACCACCGATTCACCCTCTCACACTTCTAACTCCCGCCGCTCATCTTCATCATCCAATCACAGTGCTGAAGACGCTGATGTAGCTGAACGGCGAGAATTCATGAAAGCTTATGTAGAGAAGTTGTTTCACGGAAGGTGAGGAAGTGATGTTGATTTTAAATTTAAAGTCTCTTCTCATCTCTTTCCTTTTTTGAATGCTGTATGGATGTGAACATTTTGATGAAATGATTTCTAGATTAAAACTGTGCACTTAGAGCCTGGAGGAATAAAGTGTTTAGCTACAGAGTCAGTATGAAACTACAGGCATGTGATCGTCAGCCACTGATGTTCTGGGAAAAAAGGTCTGAGGAATAAGATAACATGAATGTCTCGTAGAGTTTTTTAAGAAGTATTAAAGAGATGCGTTTACAATAATAAAAAGCAAAAATTGTGTGGGGAAAGAACCAAACAATCAAAGATATTGATGTGTTTGGACTTTGTTATTTTTTTAAAAACAATATGGCCCCGTATCTATATTAGCAATATAATTTTATTTATTTATTTATTTATTTATTTATTTATTTATTTATTTATTGCTTTTTAACATTTTTATTAATTGATCTGTCTCTTTGTTTTCTCTCTCACCCTCCCGCTCTGTTTCAGGGAGGACTTTGACCAGGAGGAGAAAGCCCGCTTCGGCGAGTTGTGTAGTGGAGAAAACGGCAAGGGAAGGGAGTGGTTTGCAAAATACGTCAGTGTGCAGGTGTGAGAAGGGGAGAAGCTCTTCAGACCAAGTCTAAAAGTTTATGTTTAGCATATACACACAGTACATTAGAGCATTTGTGTAGCTCTTACCAAGTAAACTAGGTCCAACAGAGTACACACAAACATATATTGTTTGTTACTTCAAAGCTTTCCATGCATATCCCAGTTAAAAGCAAGTAGTTGGCTTCATAGCAGCTGTATGTTATATTTGATGTATATGATATATGACCCACTAATATTTGGGATCTATGAGCATAACAAAATTATTTGGTTTATTTCAGCGCTGCAACTCAAAGTGTGTGACTGAGCAGACCTTTTACCGACTGGTGCAGTCTTTTGCAGTCGTCCTGTTTGAGTAAGTGTGTAAAAAAAATCCTCAGTAAATCTGTGCAACTTGGCTGAGATTCTAGGGACAAGCTGCTGGTTGTGTGGCTCAATAAACCTTTAGTAACACCACGGTTTCTCCTCTCCAGCTAATATTGCAAAGAGATTGTAAGAACATAGCATTTTTTCTAAGTTAATCATTTGTATTCATTTCCTTATTACTAAATCCCTCAGTTTTTACCCTCAACAAGCATTATTTATGGAAGCGAAGCATGTAATTATTTTTGAAATGCCAGGAATAATAATCAGTGCTCTGGTCCAGCTTCTCTATGTCTCTCGTTGTGTAGTTGAGAATGAATGATATTACTGTTAGCTCTTGGTTAGTTTGTCCTAAATTGGAGTCTGATGATCAAACTGAGCGGATAGTGGGTTTATTTATGCTTTATTTGGACAAACAGTCATGCAGCTTTGCTGGCATTCATTCCACAAGTTAATTTCCTGAAGCTTTCCTCTAGAGTCAATATTTGTACATGTACAGTATGTGCGTGGGTTAAATTTGATTTTGCATTACTACCCTGACCTTCATCTGACCTCTGTTTTAACCGACTGTCAGATGCTACCAGATGGATGATTACAGCCCTGCCAAGCACTTAATGACCATGTGCTTCACCTACTATTACATCGGTAAGACCTGGAAGAAAGGGAGTGTTCTTGAATGGGCATGTGTATTTTAATGAATTTGAATTTAATTTGAAAGTGGGTCAAATGAAAACCTCAAAAGTGCAACACAAATTAAAACTGAATCAAAACATTTTCTAGAGAAATCCGGGTGCTTGTTAATTCCCAGAACACATGCACTGAACGAATCAAAGATTATGTAGGAATATTATACATATATACATATTTACGGTGTATTTACAATGTATTTTTTTCAAAATGTTTTCTTTTGTTCTTTTGACCCTATTAAACCAGATTTGTGACTTTGAAATACCTTTTTAAATACCATGTTAACTCATTTAATAGCCCTTCATAGCCCTTCATCAATCTCAGTCTTTAAGAGTTTTAGTTATTCATTTAAAAAACAATGGCATGTTTTTACAATTATTTTTAAAAATGTCACGTAAAGGAAATAAGTTATTTTAGTCTCTCCACATTGTTCTGTGAATACTGTGTGTGTGTGTGTGTGTGGGTGGGTTTGTGTGTGTGTGTTTGTGTGTGTGTTTGTGTGCGTGTTTGAGTGTGTGTGTGTTTGTTTGTACGTGCGATCACATTTAGTATGTTAATCCACCATCTCTCAGGGAAGACACAGCTGTCACCTACAGAGCTCCTGGAAAAGCCAAGTGCAGGCTTTGACTCATATCTGCGCAACAGCAAGGTCTGGCTATCAGGCAAGAAAGACATCGCTGGGAAATTGTTAAAAAACACGACAGCTAAGACGGACATGAAAAGCTTTTTTGGAGGCCTGGAGAGCAAGATCAGAGGCCCGACTGCCCGAAAAAATGAGTGAGGAGCGGCACCCTTGCTGAGACATTACTATTTCTCTCATCAATTTCACTGAAAATGCTGCATATTCAAATCACTATTTAGCACTTAAATGGGTCATGACTAATACACCTCAGTTCTTGGTCTCTTTCAGACATCCTTTTTTCTACCCGTTTTGTCCACAGAGAGTCAGAGAGTCCAACAGAAGGCAAGCCTAAAGAACCAGGTAAATCATTTATATCTATGTTTTTTAATTTACTCAGATTACCAGAACTCATGAAGTCAAGAGATGGTTTCATGTCTTTCCCCTACAGTATTTTACATAGAATCCACACCAGGCACGGAAGTGACACGTGTTAGACCAAAGTCGGGCCAGCTGTATTTACAGCACAGTTTACTTTGGTACATAACATTGGATAGCAGGGCAGTGAACTAACAGCATGTTTGCTTATACTCTAGTTGCTCAGTTTGTTATATTGGTATCATGTTATCAGCTCAGAGGATCTTGTCCACTGGACAAATCACTGTCCAGTCACATGTTTTGGTTGCCCAGAAATCTAATTGGGCTACGATAAAAAGTGCTGGGGCCTAATAACATGTAATAACATGCTGGTGAGTTAGTGAGCTAGTTAACTCTATTAATAACGGGAAATTAATGCATATATGATCGTTGTGTTTAAGCCGGTAACCCGGTTTAAGTGTTTCAATAGTTCTCCATTTACCTGATTCTGAAAACTTTGCTCTGCCTCAGAAAAAAATCAATCAAACATCAAGCTAAATTGCACTGTAGCCAACAAATGAGGTATGTTGCACCACAGAGAGCCGCATTATGTTTGAACAAGTTCATGAGTCCATGTGTCCAGTCTACTACTGTTCAATAAAGACCAGACCAGACATGAATGATGTCTATTTGTACCAGGGCTACTGTTTTGTCCACCTTTTCAGCTATACATTATATGTTTAAATTTAGATTAACTACAGATATTAGTGTTTATGCTTTACTGAATTGTACAAGTGAAGTTAAAAAAAGGTGTGATGTGTTTAAAGAAAATACAGGAACAGGACAGACAGGATTTGTTACAGAGCAGGTGAGAAAGGACTGAAAAGTTACTTGGGATCAGATTTGTTATGTACAGATGCATTTAAAGACAGACCACTAAAATAACAGCCCAGTAACACTTTTGGTATAAATTTGCCTTTAGTGCATGTGCACATGTCCATGAGTGTTTTAGCTTTTAGTGAATCCTGATGGATACATTTGTCAATTCTAAATTTCTTGCTTTCTAAATCGATTGCTCTGTCTTTTAAACTCATAGCTAATGAGCAGTCCTTGTGCCTGACTAATTCTTAGACGAGTGTGATGAGTGTGTGTAAATGTGTGTTTTCTCATCTGCTACAGCTTCACCACCTGCATCTCCAGACAAGAAAAAAGGAGAGAAGATATACTTGTACACACACCTGAAACAGCAACCAATCTGGTGCGTGATTCACTTGTCATCTTCATTTTTTTTTAAAGCCGCAGAGGCAGAGTGTTCAAACTGTGTCCATGAATTCTTATAAGGTTTTGTTTCAGTAATGTTTGGTCAAAATAAAAACTTTTTTGTTTCTGGTCGTTATCACTTTTATACCAATGTTCTGTCAAATCTCAAAGCAGATTGTTCAGCAGATGTTGATGAATTTTTTCTGAAAGTAATGCCAGTTATAAGATCATAGATGTTGTAGATGATGTACTTTTCAGGTTCTCAGTCACCTGAAAGGCTTTTTTTTTTTGTTTTGTTTTTTGTTTTTTTGTTTTGTTTTTTTTTGTTTTGGGAGGTAAGTAAATAGATTGAGGGAACGACTTTTATAGCTATTATAATGTAACTAGTAACTAGAACAGACATACCACCACTGTAAGCTGAACATGAACACATAAAAGCACACTTCAGTAATTAATAACTGTGCTATAACAAGAGATAAGCATTTCAGGAAGGGCTGTTATGTGAAAATAACCAGCTTCAGGTTATTAACAGTACCAGTGTATCACGTTGGGTCATATGACACCACTCTGTTCATAGGAATATGATCTTCAACCTTCACATAGTTAACGATGCTTTTTTTTTGTTCAAAGGCAAACATTAAGATTTTGGAATGCTGCCTTTTTCGATGCGGTGCACTGTGAGAGGAACAAGAGGTCCCCCACAACGAGGTGAGAGTATCTGTAAAAAAAATAAAATGAATAAATAAATTAAATATAAATATTCCATGTATTTTGAGTAAAATTTCCATTCTGCTTCTGCGTTAATGTATTAAAGAGTGACAGGGTTTGTATGTACCAACTATGCAGAGCTGCACTGCTGCACCCAATGACATTTTTACACACCTCATTTATAATGAAAGGATTAACAGGTTGCTTCAGGTTTGTTCAACCAGTGGCCTTGAGAACTGGAATTGCCACGAGGTGTGTGATTCCGGGGTGTGACTCTATAAACATTTCAGATCATGTGATGTTTGTGAACAAGCATTAGTGACTAAGGTCATGAGATTGCACAAGTTTGAAGAGGATTTTGGTGCCTAGTAATTAGGTACATTGTCTGTCTTAGTGTGAAGTGTGTGTGTGTGTGTGTGTGTGTGTGTGTTTGTGTTTGTGTGTGTAAGCGTGCGTGTGTCTTCTACATACTTGCATTCGGTCTGATTCTTGCCTTGCTCTCTGAGCTCACTCTGTCCCCATAGTAGACACTGCTGCACCAATCTGCTCAAACGACCTCTCTCCCTCTCTCTCTCTCTCTCTCTCTCTCTCTCTCTCTCTTTCTCTTTCTCTTCCTGCATGCAATTTTAACTCTTTATCTCCATGTGCCTTGCTGCCTCACACAGGCGGACAGCTGAGGAGGAGAAAGACGAGAGGTCTGTTGTTCATTCTGTCTGCTCTACCAGACACCACTAGGCAGAAAAAGGCCACAGAGAAATAAAAACGAAAGCAATAAGTCTCAGTTCGGGTGCGGCAAATTGCAAGGGTTTAGGGGAAGTTTTGGATGTCTTGTAAAGCAAGAGGCTCTGTCTTAGATATTCATAGTGTACAGTTGCACCGAAAACTGCAGAGTCATCAGACTTTTTTCTGGCAGGAAGTTGTGCACTAAACTGATAACAGTGAAAAGCCAAACAAAACGCTTAGTGGTTTGAGACAGAGTAGTAGTGTCCATCTTGCCTCATATTTTGTATATTTAAAAATGAAGAGTCTTTGTGTTTATTTTGTTTCCACTTACTGCACTAAATTCTGGTTGTATTTGGGAATTAGGTTGTCTCATGTATTTAGTACATTTGCAAATATATTAACAGAAATAGAAACTTCACTATCACATTAAAAAACATTGCCTTTCCTGTCCCGGTCCACTATTAACTACACTTGACTACCTTCATACTAAATTTTTTAATTTCTTATAACTTATTAGCTTTGCATTAACTTGTAAATCCATTAAACAGCTCAAAAATTGTTTTCTATGAGTCGTCCATTACAGGTTATGGAAACTCCATGTTTTAGCTCCACAGCTTTTACGCAACAATGTTACCTGAAAACATTCTCCCCTATGAAATATTCAGAATAGTTCACAAGTCACATGTTCAACAGGAAGTTGAGCATCGTCTGAATTTCCTGGAAGAAGTCTTTTCATTTTTGTTTGAATTGACAGTGACTGGCAAGGTGTTATTCTGACCATGTCCCAAATCAAATGTTAGCAAAGTAGTAGATAAAATGTCCTCCTGCTGTTAGCATGGATGTTGAGGCTATTCTGTGAAACTGCATTAGTGTCTCTCTAGCTCAGAATATTTTTGAAACAGTCCATTACATATCACATTTAAACTGTCCTTCCTTTGCTCATACTTGACATTCTTAAATGAATACACCAGTGCTGACTGACACTGAACATGTTGTGTGCATAACGTTTATTGAGGATTAAAGGAATGCTTCACTAATATCTTTGGATCCTGAGGCCATGATTTCTGGATAGTAGTGTCTGGCCTCTGCTTTTCCTTTGTGCATTTTTTGTGGATCATGCGCTAACTTGTAGTTGCATGTTTGCTGCGTACTGTGCAGGTCATCTGCATGCTACGTGTCCTTTCATTTTATGGACAATTTCCTACAACTTTTGGAAATACTAACCTTCTAAGGCCAAATAGAACATTTAATGGAACAGATGCATGCTAGAATCAGATCAGCAAACTGGAAGTATTACCACACAACTAAATAACTAACTAACTAAATAACTAACTAACTAAATGAGATGTGTTTAAGATCTTCGATTCATAAGAAGATATAGGGAGATTATAAGGAGTAAAGGTTTTGTTAGCTATTACAAAACTAGCATCCCAGGTTTTTAAGTAATTTGGATGACACCTCAGAAGAATTCTGCTTATTTTTTATTTTGCTGAATACATTTTACTTCATGTTGTTTAGTTATTAACCCTGACTGAATCTAACCACAAAACAATAGAATTAATCCTAAAAAACTGCTACTAAGCTCTGCTCAATTATGTGTGCATGGTTGCTAATATCAGGCTATTATTGTGTCATTTGTCTGGCCTTTTGCAATGTTTTTCATTGCTCATGAACCTTTTTTCTCATTACAACTTGCTATGGAATTAATCCTAACAAAATGAATTTTGAGTTTAAATGCACTAAACGAGAAAAAGTTCATGGCCGTGGTATACCCTGGCTGTGATTTTCCCCCATTTTTTGGCTTCCCTAAAATCACTGGAACTGTGAATGACCTCTAACCTCTGCCCTCAACCTCCTTAGGGAAAAGTGGTGTCACATGACCCAGGAAGAGAAAGACGACAGCTCCAGGATTGAAGAAAACATCACCTTTGGACAGCTGGGGTGAGTAAAGATCATCTTTAGAATGGTGCCATTTTGGATAAGAATAAGAGAGGGCCTTTAACTCTTCAATAGTGTTTTACATTTGTTTATTATTAATCATTGCTTTTTTGTTTGTCTGCTTATAGGACCTTCACACACAATATGATCGCCTTTGGATTGAGTAAGAAACTCTGCAATGACTTCCTCAAGAAGCAGGCAATTATTGGAAATCTGAATGAAGGTGAGACCCACAAATACACACACACACACACACACACACACACACACACACTCCACCAACCTTTTAAAGTGAAGTGAAGTGACGACACATACGGCTAAGTACGGTGACCCATACTCAGAACTCGTTCTCTGCATTTGACCCATCCAAAGTGCACACACACACAGCAGTGAACACACACACACCGTGAACACACACCCGGAGCAGTGGGCAGCCATTTATGCTGCGGCACCCGGGGAGCAGTTGGGGGGTTCGGTGCCTTGCTCAAGGGCACCTCAGTCGTGGCCGGCCCGAGACTCGAACCCACAACCTTAGGATTACGAGTCAGACTCTCTAACCATTAGGCCACGACTTGATGAAATGATTAACTTTTTTATTTTATTATATTTTCTGTGGATACTTCAGTTTTATAGTCAATGTACAGTATCTCACAGAAGTGAATACACCCCTCACAGTTTTGTAAATATTTTATTATATCCTTTAATGTGACAACACTATAGAAATGACACTTTGCTATAAAAAGTAGTGAGTGTACAGCTTGTATAACAGTGTCAATTTGCTGTCCCCTCAAAATAACTCAGCACACAGCCATTAATGTCTAAACCGCTGACCACAAATGTCTTAAGTGAAAATGTCCAAATTGTGCCTAATTAGCCATTTGCTAATGATGGCGTGGGCTATAAGAAGGTTGCCAAGACCCTGAAACTGAGCTGCAGCATGGCTGTCATCTCAGAAGGAAATCTCTTCTAAAGATGATGAACAAGAAAGCCCGCAAACAGTTTGGTGAAGACAAGCAGACTAAGGACATGGATTACTGGAACCATGCACTGTTTCCTGATGAGACCAAGATAAACTTATTTTGTTCATATGGTGTCAAGCGTGTGTGGTGGCAACCAGGTGATAAGTACAAATACATGTGTGTCTTGGCTACAGTCAAGCATGGTGGTGGGAGTGTCATAGTCTGGGGCTGCATGAGTGCTGCAGGCACTGGGGAGCTACAGTTCACTGAGAATGTCTCTGTGATGTCGTCATGGGGGAGTGGAAGAGGAATTCTCTGGCAACCTGGGACGCTCTGGTGAACTAAATGCCCAAGAGAGTTGAGGCAGTGCTAGAAAAATCTTTGCCACACAAAAAATTAACACTTTGGGCCCAATTTGGACATTTTCACTTGGTCAGGGGTTTAAATATTAATGGCTGTGTGTTGGAGTTATTTTGAGGGGGACAGCAAATTTACACTTTTATGCATGCTGTACACTCACTGCTATACATTATAGCAAAGTGTCATTTACAAAAAAGTGAGGTGTGTACTCACTTCTATGAGATGTCACAAAGTAGCTTTTACAGAAATATGCTTGTAGATATAGATCCAATGAGCAAGCCAGAAGTGACAGCAGTGAGGAAAAACTCCTTTAGTCAACACATGGTAGAAGTCCTGAGAGAAGCCAGACTCCTGAGGACACCGGATAGTGAGGTTATAAATCATTACTCTCCTGCAGCTGTGTACGATGGAGTCAAACAGTCCTAAGTGTGTTGAAAGGATGTTCACTGTGAGCATCCTGTGAATAGAAGTCTTTATGCTTACAGCAACATTTCTTCGATTCAAGTTGGAAGTATATAGGTAGGATTATCCTCAGAAGAAAGGGTGAGATTTGGGCATAAAGTAAAAGAAAAATGTATGTTTGTTCTCTTTTTCCTTTCCCATTTTAGAACAATACAAGTTGCTGACTGAGCATATTGAACAGATGGCAGTGGAGTGAATGGCAGCTACAGATGATTCCTATATCCTCCTGTTCTGTCCTACTGTTCGGTTCCCTAATGTACAACACCGTTCAGCGCCAGGTGGAAGCTTACTCCAGCCTTGCTCATTTATCCTACTGAGCACTGCTACAACCCACCTTCATTTGAACAATTTTTAATAGTCCAGCAACTGAAGTTAACATATCTAAGAGGTGGTAAAGACATTGCACTTACTTCAATGCTGCTCAGTGTAACTCGGTATACTACTGCTATGCTGCAGCACCATATCAGAACCTGACACATCAGTTATACTCTCAGTGGTTCGGTCTCATGCAGTTACCTGTTTATAATGTACTCAGCATTCAGTAATCTTTTCAATTGAGTTATTCCTGGAAGTGTCTTTATTGAGCTGGATCTGTAAATGTCTACATGCTGCAGTTCTGATACCCCTCATCCTATTCATACACTCTCTCGCTTTAAATAGTGACAAAATAAACAAATGTATGACAGGGCATTTAGGCTGTAATTCAAACATGTGACACACTCTGTCCAATTCTCGAACACGTTATCAGCTGCTCATGTGCACACTATCAAACACTTGTGATGGTGTGATATTGTGTGAGAGGAGGTGTGATTGATGGTGTGTGATTGGGAGGGTGTGTGTGTGTGTGTGTGTGTGTGTGTGTGTGTGTGTGCATGTGAGAGAGAGAGAGAGAGAGAGAGAGAGAGAGAGAGAGAGAGAGAGAGAGAGAGAGAGAGATGTCAAGTTTGAATTATGCTTATACAGATATCAATAAAAAATCTTTTGCCACAGGCTCAGCATTTCCAAACAGTTTATAGAGATTTTTTTTACTTGAAATGTGAGCCCCATATTATTTATGTTCAATACAGTATTAAATGCCTCCTGTATTATCCATGTTGTGCACGAAACTTTAGAGTTCTTTAAAACTCCAGTCTATCCAAAGTGCCTTTTACAAACTTCCCCCATGATGTGTCCTTGTTAAATTTTGGAAACATAAACCTCCAGTTTTACATATTTTATTCCCACACTCTATCTCATTTACTGTGTGGTTGTTTGAGATGTTTTATCCAGTTTTGCATTTGTCTGTAATCTACCTGCACTCCAAGTGTGTTGCAGTGTTTATGAGTTGCGAGCTGTAGTGCTGTGTAATGGCAGTTGTGTAGTGCAGTGTCGTGAAATGTAGTGTAGGGTAGGGTAGGGTAGGGTAGGGTAGTGTAGTGTAGTGTAGTGTAGTGTTGTACTGTGCTGCATTCAGTGTGCATGTGAATCCATAAGTGAATTGTGCGTCGCTGTAGTGTAATTTCATGTCTAGTCAGTAGAGGGCGATCGTGGTACTCCATCATAGCTGCTGAGCAGTGGAGGAGAAACAACCCTGTTGTTTTAGAAAGATTTATGTAACTAATGAAGTCTCCTTGCATGAGGATAAGGTAAGGTTAATAAATATAATGAACAGTTTGTATATACAGAGATTTTATGATAATATTGCATTTTGCATTGCTACCCGACTGGTTCCCAAAGGGATCACTGGATTGTCAAATGTTTCATTTATCTATCTAAGTGTATATGTTGACACATGGTGCCTGGATGTTTAATGGATAGTACATCCATTTTGTTGGGAAAATGTGTGCTTTGCTAATCCTGTTTGTCTCTCTAATGTACTGTGAATGCTTTGCTTTAACACCCTTTTGTTTCCTGTTGGAATTTACCTGTTAGACCATGCCTGTTATGTGCTAATAATAAAAGATGTCTATCCTGATTTATAGTCAACTTTTTTTAAATGAAAATACCCTATTTCATTTCTTTCAGTTTTATGGGTAGAGCACTTTTAACAACATACATAGCCACAAAGCAGCTTTATAGAACTCTACAGATGTAGATCTATATCTCTAAAAAACGCAAGCCAAATGCAACAGTGGCAATGAAAAGCTTCTTGAGACAACAACAGAAAAGACTTTAAGAGGAACCAGATTCGAACGATAGCCCATCCTCTTCTGTGTGGAATTCTAAACGATTACAGTAATTATATTTAACATTTTTAACACTAAGAAGTTCCTCCATCGTGGTTGATCCATGTTTCTTCACCAGATATTCCTTTATCGTTCCTGCATGTGTGCATGTGTTATTTTGTGAACATGTTTTCATGTGCCGGTGAGTGTGACCAGGCCGAGGCTGCTCAATGTGGGAGCGCTTAAGATTCGCTGGTTGAGGGAGCTGCCAAATGGCTGCCACGGCTGACTGAGAGAGTAAACAAACAACAGTCACACTGGCCTGCACTGATTGGACACACAGTCTTGAGCTGTGAAGTGCCAAAGCCTGGTGTCACACAGCAAGAACTCCAACACTGCTAATTAGTGCCAGACCTGGAGCTGAGCAAATACCTTTTTTGTCATGTATCACTACACACTAATCACATCCTGCACTTTCACCTTGCTCACCACTCCTTAGCATGTTTATTCCATGTGTTTATTTCTAATTAGTATCTCAGTCGAGTAAACACTGAAGTCTATTTCAAGGCTGAAGCGATGTGTTATATAAAAGCAGTATTTGACTTGGGAAGGGGATTTATTTTAGAGTGTGTGATTCAGTCATTTGGGTGGTCTCTGACACACAAGGTCCTGCTTTTTTAATGCATTTTACAATGGATATAACTCACTTTATGCTAGCAAGACAGTTCCCAAATGCATGGCATATTTGTATTTAATATAATATAATTATCACAACAATATGTTGCAAATTTTGTTTTTGTTATTTTTTGTCAACTTATTTGTACACAAAGAGGAGAATTGCTGTAAACCTGAACCATCTGCTTCTTCAATGCTCAATGTTCTTCTGAAGTTCACAACAAGCCTAGACTTTGACTTGGCACAAGTTGCACAAATGGTTTCTGATAGCCTTGGACCTCTTGACCTTGCTATGACCTGTCTGCACGGGTCACTGACACATAGCACGTGTAAGCCCCGGATCATATCTTGCACTATATAATATACTCATTATTCATTTACAAAGGAGGCTTTGCAACATGTAACATGTGAAAGAAGAACATGTATAAACATCTAGGCTGCTAATTAATTCAACCTTTAATTGGAATTGACAGATGATAGACACAGTATAAAAAAAAATTCCTCAGTTCATGGGTGGTCAGTTTTTAGATAAACGTGACGCAACAAGGGTGTCACGATTGCCTCGAGGCCAATGACCCAGTGCGCTTGGAAGCAAGCCAAGAAACAAACAGCGTACCGATTTTAAGCCAAACTGAGAGGCAGCTGCACTTTGGTCAACTAATGGCCTAACTATTACTAATAAAATAAATCTAATACGATTTCAGTTTAAAATTTATAGTAAACATTGTTACCGTCTGAATTTCTTTATACATTTTTCTCACACAGCGTAAACCACTGGGTCTGAGTAGATATTGTTAATGTTAATATTTTAAACATCGACTACATGGAGTTAAATATGTCAAATACAAATAAAAATGCTAATCTCTCGGCTCTTTTGGATTGCGTAGCTGATCCAAATATGGTTGTTTCTAATGCAAAATTCACTCAAATCCCAAATACTATGGTTTTTTATGTAAGAATTGGTTTGGCCCAAGTGACAAAACTTGCAAACTCACTAGTTTATTTCTAATGAGCTCTTTGTTTTTCATCGTTATATTTAATTTTCACAGTGTGATCTAGGAACCATATGTGTGAGTGGGATGGCTATTTATTGTGCTAACCTCATGTTACAGCTTTCCAGCCATGAAATTGTAAAAGGTATGTAAATATTCAATCTGCAGAGAGCTCCTGGTGACAAAAGAGCTTTTCAATATACGGTTTCACTGTTTTAAGTTATTCATCAAGGATAGGGATACCTGACTCTCAGCTGTGTCTCAGTGGCTGGGATTAATACAAGTCCATGTGTGTGGTTGCTATTATACGGGCATGTGCATATGCATGACCATGATCCGATCCTGAAGTGAGCCATGCAAACATAAAAATATAAATTTCTGTGAGTATTCTTTTCAGAGCTGTAATAATAATCCTTTTTGTGTGACCTAAAGAAATATTATTACTTTTCCAATGCTGTCTAATGTTACTATACTGTATGCGTTTGTGTAAAGTTATAGACTTACCACAGCAGATGTGACTTTGAATTATACCCTTACCTTGATTATTACATTTGAAGTTTATACAGTTCTGTGTGCTGTAACAGATATTTCGTGTACTGGAATATGTACATGTTTTGGCAAGCATGGTTTGGATCCATATATCCACTTAGTTCTTCTGATTGGTCATCTCTATCATATGATGAAATATTTCTATAGTAATAGGAGTGGTCTCATCCAAAATGACAGTGTCTCATTGACAGGGCACAAAGGAACAGTGAAAGGTTTGATAAGGATGAATCATACACAATGGTTTTGTCGTAACTCAGAGCCGGTCTCCAAGCCGACACATCGCAGGGTGATCTCCACACTTAGACTTTTTGGTTACTAAAGACTGTTTTGGTCCAGTTGAACACCTAAGAGAGTTTGGATTAATGTGTTAAACAGCACTTTTCACCACCAACATCTCAATGCCAGTTGAAGGAATATTTTGCAAACTATGGAGTTAATCCTAGCACATTTGCCTTGCACCTTTGGGGCTGGTTGTTTGATTCCTACCTCCACTGTATGTGTGTGGAGTTTCCATGTTCTCCCTGTGCTTCCTGGTGTTTCTCAAGGCACTCTGATTTTCTTCCCAGTTCCAAAGACATAGTAAGCTGAATGTCATCTTTAAATTGTCTGTGGTGTGTGTGTGTGTGTGTGACTGTGCCCTGTGGTGGATTGATACTTTGTCCAGGTTGTCTCCTGCCTTGTAGCCCCAAATCCCCTGGGATAGATTCCCTTTTGTTCCTTGGGACTCTGCGCAATTATAAGCGGTACAAAAAAGGATGGATGGATGGATGAAAGCTCACTTTGTCCCAGCAGCTAACTAAGACACTTTATGCTGATTTTCACATGTCTGTGCTATATCCTTTGTCATTTCTTCTTGTTCTGTTCTCCACACTTGGATAATGATGTATAAAACGGTGTGCCAGGAAGTGTAACCGGATTAGCAGTGAATGTTCCTCACAGCAATCCCATCAATCTTCATCACAGCCAGCCCACCCGCTGTACTGAGCACATATTTGGACAACTGAGGTCTGTTTATGTAGAGAGTGAAAATATATAACAAACAGCAAGATTAAACCCCTTTTGAAGGCACTGCTCTTAAAAATTATGATTTATTGCTGAATGGAGCTATGATTGCAGATTAAATGAAAGTGAAGACATTTCAAACAGTTAATATCTTATTTCTTCCTCTTAATTTCACCCTAATCAGACCTTAGCAACTTAATGTTAACTAACATTAACAACTTGAGTAGATGAGAAGGTCCAAGTTTGGCAAGAAACATGAAATTTACTATAAAGAAATCAGACTATTTGGAACCACAACCCACTAGTAACTAAGTTGTTTATGTTTATTTTTGTGATGTCTATATCTTTATCTACTGCTCATTTGAATAGAATTTAATTGAATTGAATGACTTTAATCCAAACCTCAATACGTCAAAAACAAATTGCCTATAAATAAAGATTCTGAAACATAGAAATGTTAAAGATAATTAAAAAAAACTCAACTTGATGTGTTCTGGTAGTAAACGCTCTATGGCCAATGTAATAGTACTCATTAGAATAACAATCCTATTATTTAAACAGACCGATTATGTTCATTAAATAAATGTGTCCCAAGGACATCAGTTTGGGGATGCAACCAAATTCAAATAAATTATTTGGAATGAACAGATAACATGCTTTAAATAGATACATATGCAGTTGTTTTTCAGTAAGCATGCCAAAAAATTTGAAACTATATTCTATTGGAACTTAGATACTGCAGGACGTAACAAAAATGGCAGTGACTGGGAGGTTTAAACTTTTGTGTGAGCCAGTAGTCAGTTGTGAAGCTCACAGGACAAACAAAGACCACATTCATTCAATATGATGTATCTTTAGTATCTCTAGGGCTCAAATGATTTAAATTAGACTACTTCTCTTGTACAGCAGGAAATATATCCAACAGAAACAAACAAAAAATATCCCAAGTTGAAAGCCATTTTGAACATTAAATGAGGTAGAGGTGATGTCACAGCGCACACTGCTGTCATTTGGTTTATTCTGAATCCGAAGTTTTCAGGTTTCGGCCACAGCCTATTTGTATTTAAATCCAAATCCAGATATTTGGAACACTAAACAAACACAGACGGTGGCATAGCTTACACCCTAATTACAGTCTTTCACATAAGCTCTTTCACCTGTGGCTAGGCATAATTTCACTACTCATGGTTATGAGGGTATGAGAAAGTCAAATATCTGCTGATAAAAAAGAGAAAAAAATGGGCTTGTGTAAAATAAATGTCAAATATTCACATCTTATGCATTCTGTTTTGTTATGAAAATGCTACTCAAATCTTCAGGATTCTTTCTTTCTTTTTTATTGTCTATTAGCTAGTCTATAGCAAAAAAAATCTCCTTGTCCTTGACAGCTTTCCCCCAGGGGCATTTGTGGTTATGACTGCAGAGAGGAAAAGTGGTCTGTTTCCCATCAAAAATAAATTTGAACGAAGGGATGATGCTCTCTAAGCCCTAAATGCAGATATTTTACACTTTAAACACTTTTGAGGATCATCTTTCTTTTCTATGTTTATTTTAATATGAAGTTGGTGAAAGAATAAACCCAAACTGAAAATGTTTTCCCTCTAATCTGCGGCCCATAAACTCTGAGCTGTCAAGAAAAACTTTTGCCATCTGTGATATCATACTCGTGGCTTTAGTATAACTGTTACACATAGCATGTAATACATCTTTAGACAAATGCAATGTTATTCATAATACTTATTTGAAAAAGGGAATTAGAGCATTTCAACAAAATAAACTAGATCAATTACTCTTATGGTCTTTGCATTGTCTGAATGGCAGATGTGTAGGTATTGCAGGCTTGGGTTCCTTAGCAAATGAAGGGATCTTGAATAAAAATTGTTATTTTAAATTTCTCATTATGAGAGTATTATATAAGAGATATGAGACCATTGAACCCATTTCATATAGACTAGCTCAAAAACCTAGAAATAGAATTAATAATATTAGATTAGTTATGTTAGGTGAATTTGCCTATATTTTGATATATTCTTCTTTTGCAGTACATATTGTCGATTAATAGATTACTGATTGGGTAATGAAACAAAACTGGTACAGTTTTGTAATGGAATTTTCATTCCAAGAAAAGAGCAGATAAGAACGCTTTGTCCTAGAAACAGTGAAGCTGTTGGGCTTTAGCTAGAGTGTCCAGTCCCACAGGAATATTTATATAAGGAAAACATTTAGCAGTTTTCCAGTTCTGCAAAAATGCAGATACATATTCCAGTTCAACGATTATACACATAGCATGAAGAAGTGGTCTTATTATGTGGTGGAGCATTATTCACTTGTCTATATGTATCTGATCATTGTATGATTCATAGACAGTATTTTTAAACAAATTCTCCTAAAAGGTACTACAGATACACATTCTTGTCATCTTGTCATACACATTCTTCTATCAAGTGAATTTTGCAGAACAAATCTGAGGTAAATGCATTGATATACAGAGCATTGTACCTTTACTTTACACTTTTGGTGACAATAAATGCATGATTCGCTTCATGATTTGCTTTACTTATAATCTTCAGACCCTTCACCTTTCACACATTTTTCACATGTAGTGCACATGACTTATTATTATTTTTTGTGTGTGATTTTTCTCACATAAATAATTATTTTTCACATAATCACATATCATTCACATGTGCATTGAAACTGACACTGATTCTCAATTTTTCACAATCACTCATTATTCACACAACCTCATGCAAAATCATACATCAAAACTTCTATAAGGGATTGTTTCATGAAATCATGTTCAGTCATTTGAATCCTTAAAGATGATGTATCTGAGAAATGAATGCGACAAAAATAGATATGTGTTTTGTTACAGAGGCACAAGAGTATATGCAATTCGATAATAATAATAATAATAATAATAATAATAATAATAATAATAATAATAATAATAATAATAATGAATAGTGCTGAGGTTTTGTGGTATATTTTGGATTTAAGGCATTTTATCACAGTGACACTTCAACAAATTGTATTAAAAGTCAGTGACAAAAAATGCAAGGTTTCCGATTAATTATTTTAATTTAATTTGTTGTCTGGTCAGACACAGTGAATGTTAAGTTGAACTATAAGTTAAATTAGTAAACGCTATAGTCACTTCATAGCCTGCTTTAAAGCTTCAGATTGAGAGAAGGGGAAACGTTCCTTTAAAGCACATCTGTGCAGGGGGATAGATGAGAGCCGCTGCGTCTAGCTCACTCCCAGCCTTCGGGTGGATGTCGCTCTATTTACACGTCTGACCAAAAGAATCCTATACACAGGAAATGCTTGTGAATGTGAGTCCCCCTTCTCAAATGTGGGGAAGTTTATTTATTTCCACAAGCATTCCTGATTTGCACTTTGTAAAGCTACACAGAGAGGCTGTGCAGCTGAATCAGACACATGGCTATATATAGTGGCATGGGATAAAGTGGGTACCCAAGGGGCTGGCTCTTGAGACTAAGATTAGATTTTATCACTAAAGATAAATCAAGACAAGAAATTCTCTATGAAACTGTCTACTGTCTGCATTTGTATTCAGGTCCAACTGTTGCTTTATGTTAAAATGATCTTTTGCCAAAATGTCCTTGCAAATAAAATATCAACATCATGAAATATTAAACTGAAAAAAGCTAAAGGTTGCTTTGAGAAAACAAATAATAGTATAATTGACATAATTGACGTTTAAATGCAATTACAATGAAAATGCTTAACATTAACAGCTATTTTAGGGCAGCTTGTTATAAGTGCATAGTTTAATATTTTATTAAAATTTAGCAAATAAGTGTAGGAACACAGTGTCAGCTAGTAATGCACAGACAGATCTTCTTTTAAATTAATATAATATAATATATAATATAATAACATAATCAATTCAAATTAAAATGAAAAAGATGTTTTAGAACATTTAGACACATTTCTAACAGAGATTACACATAAAAGGTTGTTGTGTAAAAAATATTTTATTTATACAATAAGTGTTATTTCTTGTGTCTCGGATTTTGTTCCACAAACATGTCACTCATTCACTCCTGTTATGTTTTTCCTCAGAAATGTTCCCAACTATTTGCATCCATGAAGTACTTAAGGAGCAAAGAAAAGCAACATACACAATACAATTTATCTTGTATTAACTTTACAAGAACTGAAAGGAGCATAATGAAATCAAATAAAGCTCAAATAAACATTTATATTTAAACAGCAACATCCATGAGGGATAATCCATCAGCCGAGATAACTACTGTCAGCCTTATGTGAACCTTTGAAGTGGACCACCCAGGTTGTGTCAAACAACAACAACAAAAATCAACAACAAATTCAACAACAATAATAATGATAATAATAATGATAATTATTATTATCATCATTATTATTATTATCATTATTATTATCATTATTATTATTATTATTTATGGCAGTTATTGAACTAAGCGATTGAAATAAGACCTAAGGTGTTTTTTGTGTCGTATGCCACAGCGCTGCCTGGTTTTTAATTCTGATTGATCAGAAGGCCATGGAAAATGATTTCTGGTTTCTTGATAACCCTGCTTCATTTCTGCATGTTGTTGTTTTCAAAAAAGAGACAATAGATGCTAGTGAGGGAGTAAGTACAGCTGGTGGAACATTGATGATAACAGGAACAATGTTCCATATGATTGAAAATAGCTATAAAAGGTTTATATGATGTGTCATTTCTTAATCAATTATAAATGCTTGGCTAATTGTAATTTACCGCTGTGGTATAAGAGCTATAAAACCCATCAGTACAACCACTAACACTCAGTTATTGGAAAATAATCAGCTTGGACCCAGATGAGTGTAGAAGTTAATTAAACACTGTAGATCTTAATTCACAAGTGTGAATGTCTAAGTCTCAGGCTCATTACCTGTGTTAATTGAAGTAAATGTTCTACTTTATGAGTTAAGCCAGCACTCTAAGGCTTCCTAACAACAGATTTCATTCGATGCTAGTGATTTTCATCACCTCCAGTTATTTAAACACATCCACATAGGCTATCAGAGCTTCTTCAACAGTTTTCATAAGCTGGATCAGGTGCGTTAGAACTCTAGGAGTCGACTCTGCGCTGCATTGATTCACTGCTTTTGGAGTTAACAACTGCTACAGATTTGAGTTTACATTCTCACTAAGCGGTCCCTTGTCGATATCTGTCATATCTCAGACTAATTTTTCACCACTCTTCTGAAATAGAGTTTCGGGCCACGCCAGGGAAATATAGGAGCACAGCGGGTAGGCTCTCGGATAGAGATGCGGCGCTTGCGCACCCGGAAGCAGCACTGACGCGAGCGCACGGTGACGCGTTTCCAGACACGCAGACTCTGAGCCTCCGCAGCTGCACCTGCGCTGGAGCCGGTTTACCTTTTTTGCTAAAATGCTATCTATGCTAAATTCTTTTGATTTGTCTGAAGTCTTCTTGCTGTCCATTAAATCTTTGGTGTCTCCCTTTAGAAGTTTCGCGGAACCCACATTCGGAGTGCCATCGGTGCTTTCTGCGCTCGTCGAATTCCCAGTGTGCATTTCGCGCACCTGTGGAGAGAGCAGTTGTGACTGATGCTTGGGCTTTGGCGAAGACGCGCTTTGGTCCCCAGTTAGGGAGCAGGAATGCAGACTGGTCGGATTTACACCACCAAACTGTTTCAGTGAGCTGGAAGGCGGGTAGCTCAGATACCCTCGAAGTGGACGTTCTTGGCCTTTGTGCTGAATTATCATTTCAGTCAGTGGCTTTTCATTATTCAGGGTTCCATCGTTCACATCCTGCGTTCCTGCGCAAATTTTAGTGATGCCCTGAGCCTGAGTAGTCGGACCCCGGCTTCGTTTGTGACTCGGTTTAGCATAGCTAGGCTCCTGCATTTTGGACTTCCTTTTCCTCCTCCTGTAGTTGCCGTTCTCAAACATGTCCAGGCACTTTGGGTCTAGAGTCCAGTAGCTGCCTTTTCCCGGGCGTCCTTTCTCCCTGGGCACTTTAATGAAGCAGTCATTCAGCGAGAGGTTGTGTCGAATGGAGTTCTGCCAGCCCTGTTTGTTGTCGTGATAAAACGGAAAGCGGTCCATAATAAACTGGTAGATGCCGCTCAGCGTTGCGCGTTTGCCCGGTGCGTTCTTGATGGCCATGGCGATGAGCGCGATGTAACTGTACGGAGGCTTCTGTGGAGGTTCCTGTCGGGCTGAGGCGAGTCCTAGTGCCGGTATCACGCCTCCCACTTCTCCACCATACAGATAGATCAGGGACGAATTGGCAAGGCTGAGACCCGCGGGTCCCTGCGATACCCGGCCGTGATACAAGTTCATGTTGTGTCCTCTTAAATGCGCACCGGTTTAGAGCTACTCGAGCTGCGGTCCATAGAGATGTCGCAAAGAAGCCCGAGAGTCAGTCAGTCTGGCTGTCCTACACTAGTCAGCAATGATAATTGTTGCACGTTTTGCTTTTTTATGTTGACTTAGCGCCGGAAAATAAATTGACTATGATAAACACTCGCTGTGTTTCTCTCAGCCCACCCACATTAATTAAAATTTCATTGCCCCAAAAGCCCCGTGTCTCCTTCTGCCTGCCTTCTCTCTTCCCGTGTGTCCCCTACCCACCAGCCAATGGTGAGCTCGGTTTATTCCCTCATTTGTTTATAGAATTAGTCTGTTGATAAGTCTGCCCACCCAAGTCGAATCAAGCTGTGTTTATTTGGAAAAAATTTCCGGGCACCCAATACATAAACGTGCTGATCTGATGTTTGAAAGATCACGTCCACCCCTCGACGCTGAGAGTTGCTCACACAGAGAGAACAAGCAAACAGGACAGAGCTTGTGCTCAGTTTCTCTGGTCTGCTCGAAAAGAAAACAAAGCATGAAAAGGAAACAACCTAAACAGTTCTTCTTATATGTCAGCTCCATAGATGTGGCGTTTTTTCACCAAACACCAAAAGCACAATTACAAATTAAATGGTTGCTTCAACTCATTTCATTTATGCTTTTAAAAAGATTGCATTCAGTTTGAATTAGGTGCTATACTCTTTTTATCAGAACATCACCAGATTAGTGCAGATTTCAGCTAAACCTGTTAAACCATTATCATTTGTGAATAATGTAATATAGGCAATATCTTTAGATCTACATTATGTATATATATATATATATATATATATATATATATATATATATATATATATATATATATATATATATATATATATATATAAAGCATCAATAATCAAACCTCAATCATTTGAACAAACATGGCAGTCATTTCCAAAAAAGGAGAACTTGGCAGGATTCTGGAGTAAACTATATTTTTGTGAATGTGCACATGATTCTGTATATTATGTATTTTCCTGTTTATAGGAGCAAGGGGGATTATAACAACTTTACAAGTGCACACAGCTGGCCCATGATTACATTACGTGTTTGGAGGTTTCAATGGATAAACTTAGAAGTTTTCCTGAGTTTGACTTTTCCATCCACAGACAGTGATTCATAAAGTTTTATACATGCCAGACCCAACAGCAATATGTCTCAATGTGTAGGCATTGAGCATATACTTCTGTTTTGAAATCAGTCAGTTCCTTTTCACCTACAGATGACTCTCTATGTTGGCCCGTATACCCTGCACAATTGCATCATATGTCTTGCACAGCAAATCCAGCACTTTTATCACTAGAGTGGTATCCCCAGGAATCATTTAAGGAGCACTCTTTTAGGCTACATTAAGGAAATTAATTAAAACTGAACCTTATGGCACACAGTGAACCTTCTGAAGTACACATGGCTCTTGTTTGTCCCTTGTTTTAAGGAATGAAATTTAGCTATTGTGCTAATTCTGGCATATTTACACTGATGCTTATTGCTGATTTGTTGATTAATGTGCACTGTCCTAATTAAAATAAATAAAAATAAATAAATTGTACAATAGGCCTCCCTTTTTTCCTGAAACACTATAGCAGTTATGTAAAGTCTAAGAAGACTTTAAGAGAGAAACCCAGAGACAGTTAAAGGTAAAGAGGTATATGATTCCTCTGTGCTTCATTACTTGGATCACTCTTGAATATCTGAAAAGGAAATCTTGCCTGCACTGAAAACACATCAGCTATATATTTGATGAATTTACAGGTAAGCAATGTATACAGATACAACTGTCCACAATGCATACAATGTTTTAGCGTTGTACAATAATCTGCATGTATCTGCATCTCCAGTAGTCTAGCCATCAATGGGGAGGAAACAGGAGTACCTGGAAAAAATCCAATTTTTTTTTATTTTATTTAATGCTTTATTTAACTTTCCCTTGCAGCTGCCAACCTGCTCTCTCTCTCTCTCTCTCTCTCTCTCTCTCTCTCTCTCTCTCTCTGTGTGTGTGTGTGTGTGTGTGTGTGTGTGTGTGTGTGTGTGTGTGTGTGTGTGTGTGTGTGTGTGTGTGTGTGTGTGTGTGTGTGTGTGTGTGTGTGTGTGTGTGTGTGTGCTACCATCTGGTGGTTATTTCTAGAAATGTGTTAAGATTATAAGTGCATCTCTAATACAGCAAGTTAAACACTGTAGTAATTTGTATGTGGAAAGACAATGCTGCGGATTTACACTTGAAAAGTGTCACCCTGAACGACATGGATACTACAATTCATCAACGTACTTAAATGTTAATATAAGATGTCAGAATAGGTTTTATTACACTAAAAATACAACTGATTCATATTCGCCATAGGACTGTTACTTTGACAACTAGAAAACGCCAGCGGTGCAGTGACTCTTCACACCGGAAGTTGGAATATCAGCTGATCGAGCTGTTTGCGATGGAAGTTACCGTTGGAACTGTGCAGGGTTTATTATTGTGTCGAGCTGAAGATAAACATCAGTGAGACAGAAGCATAAACGCGGTCTTATAAAATACGACTGAATCCTAGGAAGGCGGAGAGAACTGAGGCGTTATGAACAGTCTGGTACCAGTGTTGGGAAATTCGCGAGCTGTTGAACCTCAGTGAAGAAAGAAAACAAGGCTAGGCGAGTCTCTGTGTGTGTGTTTGATAGTGTTAGTTATCGTGTTATTGTGTGTGTGTGTGTGTGTGTGTGTGTGTGTGTGTGTGTGTGTGTGTGTGTGTGTGTTGAATCTGTTAGGTAATTTAACCACAGTGGTCTGAACCTGAAAGGCAGCTAAACTGACTAGTGTTTTACTTTAGGAGGACGGTTAGGTTGTGTTTGTGTTTGTGTGTGTGTGTGTGTGTGTGTGTGTGTGTGTGTGTGTGTGTGTGTGTGTGTGAGTGTGTGAGATGTTATTAGGGCTCTAGTTTAGAGTGACTGTGTGCATTTATAAACATTTCTCTTTAACCGCTGGAAAGACAACCTGTAGCCATTCGCGCCTGGTTGTATTTAATAATATTTAATAATAAAGTTTTATGTATTTTTAATATATTTCTAAATAAATGTGCTTGTGTGCGTTAGCTTGTTTTTTTTATGCCGTATGTTTTTAGCACGCAGACTCTGTTAGTTTAGTGAACCCTAGAGAACGACTTTGTGCATATTGATTGGTTGATGTGGCCTCTGACAGAGAGGTGCAGGTGAAACTGAGGCTTGTGTAACAGCAATTTTAGTCTGTAGTGTGAGACAGAGGAAAGGTCCAGCTCTGGCCCAGTCCGAGAAGCCCACTGAGAACCCAATGCTGGATCTGGAGGTGGTTCCTGAGCGCTCTTTGGGAAATGAACAATGGGAATTCGCATTAGGTAAGATTAGGAAACAAAAGCAGCTTGGGATTGTGGTTAAGGCTTTAGACTAGGGTTAAGTCCTTAACTGTCAACTGCTCATTTGTGTGTATTATAATTAAATAAATAAATAGTCTGCCAAATGAATACATGTAAAACCAAATCGAATCACTTCGTCTCACACTGCATGGAGCTTGTATAATCTTTTGAAATTGATAAAATAGATGCTTTATAGATAGAGGTGTAGATGCATTAATGAAAACATCATATATTTTTATTCTAAAAGGAATGCCATTGGCCCAGGCCATTTCCATCTTGCAAAAGCACTGCCGTATTATCAAGAATGTTCAGGTGCTCTACAGCGAACAAGTAAGGATCGACAAATCATTGTTCATTTCTAAAAAGGAAAAGCACCAATTAAGGAAAACCGATGCTAGATCTTGGTCTTTTAAAAATCATTCTATTCTGTGCAGATGCCACTCAGTCACGACCTCATACTCAACTTGACTCAGGATGGAATTAAACTGCTGTTTGATGCCTGCAATCAGAGACTGAAGGTGTGTGTGTGTGTGTGTGTGTTGGGGGGGGGGTGCACGTGTGTTGGGGGGGGTGCGTGTGTGCACGTGCGCGCACATGCAAACTGGTCAGTTGTTTTGCTCATTTATAGAATCATTTATTGATTTATTGTTTTGCTTATTTATTTTAGAATTTAATAGGATAGTTGAATTTGTGTTCTGTCTGTTTTCAGTTTCATGTTTACAAACTTAATAATAATATTATTATTATTATTATTATTAGGTTTATTATGTGTACGATTATTATTTGCAGGTTATTGAAGTGTATGACCTGAGCAAGGTGAAACTGAAATACTGGTAAGTAAGACAAGAGATAAATAAGATAAAAGAATCCCTTCTGTACTACAATGGGAAAACATGTATTGTTACAGCAGCACAGGTATAGCAGTTAAAGAAATAGATCAAGATATAGAAATTTATAGAAATATAAATACACAATACAGGATTGTATAGATAGAATAATGTCCCAACATTATTGCACTATTCCCATTTGAGATGTGGGATTTCCAAAGATTTATTGTCCAGTTATTGTGGTGGGAGCAGTACTGGTTGCACAGTCTCACAGCAGCAGGGAGGAAGGACCTGCAGTACCAATCCTTAACACACTTGGAGTGATCTTTTCCATGTAGAAGTTGTCCAGTGTCGTCAGAGTCTCATTCGTTGGGTGGAAGGCGTTCTCCTGCATACATGATAGTTTAGCTATCATCTTGTGTCATATATCTGTATATATTTACTGATGTGTAGTATATTTTAACAGTCAGTCATCAACAGCAGAAAATGCAAAATTCCATAACAGTGAAAGCTGCATTAAATATTAACATCAAGACTTAGGATATGGCCTGAAAATGGCATCTTAGCCTGTGTTTGAAAGACTTTGAAAGACTAGTGTGTCAGTAGGTTTGAGGTAGAGCACCACCTGCTGGGGAGGGGGTTACTTGTCAAAGTACAGCACCAAACAAACTAATCTCTTCTTCCTTTTCTTACAGTGGAGTACATTTTAACTCTCAGGCAATAGCACCCACCATAGAGCAGATTGACCAGTCTTTTGGCGCTACTCATCCAGGAGGTATGGCATCCAACATCTCAATTCTCCACTACTGGAATTGCTGCTTTCTTTACCGATATTATATGGACTGCAAATGTACAGTCTATTTAAATGTCTCTTCACGGAGGTATATGCATAGAGCATGCAGTGAGCTTTCAAAGGAATTGCTCATGGTGATTAAATATTTGTTCCTCTTTACCCAGTGTACAATGCTGCAGAACAGCTATTCCATCTGAACTTTCGAGGCCTCTCGTTCTCCTTCCAATTAGACTCATGGAGCGAAGCCCCAAAATACGAGGTAAGCTTGTTGTCCACATTTTTGCTTGTCCTTTCCTCTGATTTGTTGCTGTACACAAAGCTTTAATCATTTTCTAGATTCTTCCTTCATATTCCAGAAATCGTATCATACCTCTCATTGGCTAATATCAAGACAAATTAAATTATACTGAATGATACTAATATGAAACATGATAGGACATGCTGTTTTAGAAACTTAATCAATGACATGGTGCTGTGATGCTTTTATGTCACAAAGTATTTTATTCTTTTAACATTAAGGCAGGTTTTTAACATTTCAACATTTTAATTTCTAAAAGAGTGACACAGGAGGCTTGGTGGCTTAGACGTTAGCATGTTTGCCTCACACCTGTGAGGACAGGGGTTTAATTCCTGCCTCTGTCCTGCATATGTGTAACTTGCATGTTCTGGGGACTCTGGTTTCCTCCCCAGTACAAAGACATGCATTGTACGTTGATTGGCAATTGGGGTGTCTGTGTCTGTCTGTGTGTGTGTGTGTGTCTGTGTGTGTGTGTGTGTGTCTGTGTGTGTGTGTGTCTGTGTGTGTGTGTGTCTGTGTGTGTGTGTGTGTCTGTGTGTGTGTGTGTGTCTGTGTGTGTGTGTGTGTCTGTGTGTGTGTGTGTGTCTGTCTGTGTCTGTGTGTCTGTCTGTGTCTGTGTGTCTGTCTGTGTCTGTGTGTCTGTCTGTCTGTGTCTGTGTGTCTGTCTGTCTGTGTGTGTCAGAGAGAGATTTGTGCCTTGTGATGGGTTGGGCACAATCATGGCACTTCATGATTTTTGTTTGTTTGTTTTTAAATACCAATGTAGAGGTGCATTTATTGTTATGAAACGTCTGTGAAACTAGTTAATTCTTCTTATCACTTACATTCCAGACTCTATTAATGACTGTTCCCTCACAAACTCTGGAGACTCATCCATAAATGTTTATAGAGCTTTTTCAACCCTGTCATTTAGCTGTTTTTATAGAAACAGCATTTTATTTGAGAAATTGTTTATTAATATAAAGCTGTGATTTATTTTTCTATTACACCCTTCACCATCAGAGCTGTACTGTCAGAGAAGATTATTCAACATCGGTTGATCAAACAGATTCTAGAATTTCACAGCACTGTGGTAAAATGTTAGATTAACAATCAGAGACAAATTTCCATAATTCTATTTTAAAAACACACTTCTACATGAATTAGTTAGTTTCCTCTCTTCACCCATAGCTATTATAAATCTCTTAGATAACATAAAAAGTGTTGTATGTTCGAGACACAATGTTTCACACCTACACCTGCATGCTAATCCATTTCAAAGTAAAGTTATTTTACTTTGACAGCCTAACTTTGCCCATGGCTTGGCCTCCCTGCAGATTCCTCATGGAGCGACCGTGAAGAGGATGTATATTTACACTGGAAATAACCTTCAAGAAACCAAGTAAGCTTTGTGTTTGTATTCAGGTGTGTGTACACAAGCCTGGCATGTGAATCAAATCCTATTCTGAGAACATAAAATCACTGAGACTCGGCAGAAAATCAATAGGCAGGACTGCTTACCTCTCATTTAACACAAATGATATAGTTCTCTGTCTGATGCAAGTTGACCAGCAAAACTGATAAATTTAAACATTGTAATCAATTGTAAATCCTGTTAAGTGGTGTCAGGCCCTTGATGATTAAGGGTCTAGGCAGCTTAACTTTGCTCATGGCTTGTCCTCACTGCGGTTTTCCTCATATGGAGGAGTTTTAGTTTGGAGCAGGATGATAAGGTAGGGGGGAATTTTTAGTTTCAGTCAGTTTTAGAATGCACTAGTTACATGTAGTTGTACACCATATCCATAAGAACAACCTGTATGAAAGCTCCTAACATATCAATATCAGGATATTTTTCCAAAACCTGGCATGCCAGTTACTTAGTTAGTTGCCAGGAAGTTAAGAGTTAGCTCTAAATGGACTTTTCAGACAGATAAGGTACAGCTGCTCAGGATGCTCTCAATGGTCCCTCTGTAGTACATGGTGTGGATGGGGGAGGGAGATGGGTTTTCCTCAGCTTTCATAAGAAGTATAGATGCTGCTGGTCTTTCTTGTTGATGGAACTGGTGTTGAGTGAAGGTCAATTTGAGGAAGAACCATGCGTGTTTGTGCGCGTGCGTGCGTGTACGTGTGTGTGTGTGAGATATGATCGACCACACCGCGTAGTTTGTTTTTGTGGCGGTCGTTTTGAAACCATTGTTCACCTGGGGAAAAAAAAGGATGTTTATGAAATCTTAAATTTGAAATGTGGTGAAGGGTTTTGTACCATTATATCATTAGTTAAATCAAGATTCAGAATTGGCACAAATCCTCTGGATTTGTTTCATTCTTGAAGAGAGATAAATGACTTTATACTCTACACATTTGCTAGAGTGTCTCTAAATGTAACCTTGTTCCATGTGAGTGCAAAGAGTATGTGTTGTATATGCTCCCTAGATATGCAGCTAATTTAATGATCTGTGCTAATGCATTTTTTTTTACAACACATTAGCTATAGAATTGAGAATAGGGTTTAAAATACCATTTGAGTTCAAGTGCTTAAATGAGTACAAAACTACTTTCCTCAAGCACAATCTCTATATTACCTCTCTCTCGCTCTCGCTCTCTCGTGCTCTCTCTTGCTCTCTCACAGAGCCCCTGGGATGCCCCAGGCCTGTTTTCTCGGTAATGTGTATGCAGAGTGTGTTGATGTTCTGAGGGATGCAACAGGGCCTTTGGGTCTCAAACTGCGGATCCTCACTGCAGGTTTGTATGATATTAGTCTGTTTCACTCATATCGGGATTTTACTGTGATGATTTAACATATAGCTGCAGCATTCCTATCACTTAGCTATTTATATATAATTATAATACTGTACTGTTAAATTCTTGAGTCTAAGCAGTGTTGAAGCAGAATGGTTTAGTTAAATTCATTTTCTATAACAGCGCAGCTCTGTGCTGCTCTGTAGTGCTTGTTCTAATGTGTTTCACTAGCAATTCAGTCACTGTGATTTATGTATGTTTAATAATCTATGGCTAATAAGCAGATTTGAAAACCTTTTTATTTAATTATGAATGGTCTGTGTCTGTGTGTGTTTCTCAGGCTGTGGTCCGGGCGTGTTGGCTGATGCAAAAGTGAGGGCAGTGGAAAGAAACATCTACTTTGGTGATTCGTGTCAGGATGTACTGAGTGCTCTGGGCTCCCCACATAAGATTTTCTACAAGTCTGAAGACAAGGTAGTGACACAACAATAACCAGACAATGTCAGTTTGCTTATAGAAAAGCATCTGATTAGATTCACTGCTTTCCTGCACTCAAAGGTAGAGGTCTGCACTTTCCACGTCTATTAAGACTCAAAACCTTACAATGTCCCTTTTAATTGTCAAGATCTTTCTTTAGGATTTTTTTACCAAGTACTTAAATATCCCAATCACCCATTTGTGTGTTTAAACCTGTGTATAATTTTTATTTGGTTTGTATGATCCAGTAAAGCTGCTTTGAGACAATGTCAATTGTTAAATGCGCTATACAAATGAATTCAACTGAAGTGTGTGTGTGTGTGTTTTGCTTATTTCTTTTCTAGTGTGCTTTCTACATTTTTTTACAAATCTTGATATTATTTAATATAAGGTTTAGCTTGATAGCATCCTTAATCCCTGTCAGGCATTATCTCAAGTCTGAGATAAAGATAAGAGCATCTTCTTTATGCTATAAACTTACATGTCTTAGTGATGTATTAAAAACTCTCATGTCATCTATTAGATGAAGATCCACTCTCCTTCTCCGCACAAGCAAGTCCCATCCAAGTGTAATGACTACTTCTTCAACTACTTTACCCTGGGAGTGGTAAGTGTCTGAAGTAGGAAAGCATCTGTTCCTCTGCAGTTCAAGCCAGCCAGCTCTGTCCACAGTTGTTTTCTACTGCATTAAGTAGCTCTAAGTTTTCAGTCTTCCAAAATTAATAGAACTCCTTGATTGGATCGCATTGATTAGGTTTTATTATGAATATGATTATAAACTTTTTATTATGAATGTAATCCACATTTTTAAATATTAGACCAGTATTTATTTGTTATTTATTCTTGTCATATTAACATGTATTGGAGTTGATTTATTTTATTTTTCACGGGTTATACCAAATGATTCAGCTGAAGATTAGGAAATTTCTTGCAAGAACAGCATTGGCTTGACATATTGCTCGATTGAAAAATGATTTTAAAAAAATTATACATCTTGGTCAGTTTGTCTCTGACCCTTCACTGGAAACCACAGCTTCAAAACATCTGGCTATAGTAGGGTAAATGAATGGTGGGAAATTCCCCCTGTCTCCAACACATACACAAATTAAATGCCTTGGAATTTCCCACTATTCATGATACAAGTGAGACAAATCCAGTTCCCTTGACTTACTACTGCTTAAATGGCAAAATGGTGCCTAGATTTAATTTGCAATCAAATGGAGCCCTTGATAACACTCATTTTGGAGCATATAAAGAAATTGCAAGCAGCAACATATTTTTACAAATAATTCTTTCTGTTTCCCCTACAGGACATACTGTTTGACTCCGCAACCCACCTGGTGAAGAAGTTTGTTCTGCACACAAATTACCCCGGACATTACAATTTCAACATGTGAGTCTTGTGCTGCTTCGGTTCAGCCTTGCTTAGCAGTGCACAGAGGGTATGTTTGGAACGATGATCATTTCCTCAGACGAGGGATGTTAAACTGCTAGTTTAGTAGTGTGGATGAATTACCAATTCTGTAGGTAATTAAGACTCTGCATGAATTAAACAACACACATTTTATCTCCTAAGAACATTTATGGATGTTGGCCTGATTTGGAGTGTTAACCGATTCTAACAAGCGCTTTACTAAATTTGACATAAATTTAACTCCCTTCCTGATTACAGATACCATCGATGTGATTTTAAGATTCCACTCATTATTAAAAAAGGTGAGTGAAAATCAGGCTTGCGTACTTTTTCTTTCTTTCTTTCTAAACTTATGTTTCACTCATACAGTGAGACAAATTGTTAGAAGCTCTGCTTTGTCTTAGAAGCCTTCATGTTTTTCAGATGGACCTGATGCTCAGGAGGAAGACTGTATCCTCACCACCTACAGCAAGGTGACTGCACATAACTTACATCACTGAATGCAAAAGGTTTTGTGGTAAATGTGCTAAATATATTTTTTCCAACTCAGTGGGATCATATCCAGGAGTTATTGGGACACCCTATGGAGAAACCAGTGGTGCTTCATAGGTAAGAGAGAGAGAGTAGTAAGTTTTAAACAAATGTAACCATCAACATTAAACAAAAGTATTTAAAAATTTAAGGAATGGCTGAAATAATTTGTTTATTTCCTAAGCATCTGATATAAATGTGTAGTTCATTGTCTTTGTTTGTAGCAGTAATTTTTGTTTCCCATTCAACATAAAACAAATTAACAAACAACATTTGTCATGTGTGTGCGCATGTATGGACAGGAACATGGTTTGACCTGTTTTTTTCACTACTGAGAAAAGACAGCAAACATGTGTTCAAGTTATTTGTGGGTATTTATTCTTCATTTGTGTTATTTATCCATTAAGAAATGGGATTACGTTTTTAAAGCAGAAAGTTACACTAACAACACATAACGTCAGACACTTTCTGCCTGAACCCACATGGCTACACACAACATAATTACACTCCTTTATATAAGCAGCTGGGCTTATATAAGCAGCTGGGCTTACTACTAAAGGAAAGCTTTGGTCTAATTCTTAGGGTTAGGGTGGATGCTTCATAGCTCCATGGTTACTGCCTATGTGGATGTCTGTATCTCTCTGGGTTCTCTGGTTTTCTCTCACCTCCCAAAGCCATGCATATGGGTGTATTGGCTGTGCTAAATTACCTCTGTTTAGAATGAGTGTAAATGTGCACAGTGATCTGCAGTGGACTGGGTTTTCAATCAGGATTTATTTCTACCTTATCCTGGTCAAGATTACAGTTACTAAATGTTAGTGAATGAAATGCATTGACATTTCCAGTATTGTAGTTACATATTCTAACATTCATATTATTTAATTATTATTTAAATTGTTTAATTCAAGAGATGGCTTTGGTTTATTGGTCACTTTCCAGTAAGTAGGGTTTTGCAACGCTGTAGCAGCACTAGAAACATTCTTTAAAGTTGTTGGTAAAAAACCTTGAAGGACATGGCCAATTTACAGTATGTTGTATTTACTAAACTAATGATTAAATTTCTTTAGGTCATCATCCGCTAATAACACCAATCCCTTCGGATCGACGTTCTGCTACGGGCTACAGAGGATGATCTTTGAGGTGTGAGAGTCAGGCTGTTGCATGTGGGACTGTGATGTATTTCATTTAACATATACACTCACCATCTACTTTAATACTTGCTCATTTATGCAGTTATACAATCAGCCAATCATGTGGCAGCAGGAGAATGCATACTTTCAATCAGACACAGAACAGATGACAGGCCGCTTTGAACATTTCAGAAACGGCTGATCTCTGGAGATTTTAACACCCAGTAGTCTTTAAAGTTTACACAGAATGGAGGAGCAATTCTGTGGATGGAACGGCATGTTAATTTTTTTTTTAATCACTATTTTTTTTGTATTGCTCTGTGTAAACTCTAAAGACCGAATACTTGAAAATTCCATGAGATCAGCCATTTTCGCCCATTCTGATGTTTGATGTGAACATTAGTTCTGAAGCTATTTACTTGTGTCTGGATGCATGTATACACTTCTGCAGAATAATTGCATAAATAAAGCACATGTACAGGTGAGTGTAGACTTTTCAGGCAATTCTGCCCACACAGTGATTTACTTGATTATCCCTGAAACATGACACCTCTGTCACTTTGCTTCCAGGTGATGCAGAATAACCACATAGCATCAGTGACCCTGTATGGAGCCCCTCGCCCTGCCAGCCTTCCACGTGCCGAGCCAAGCGCTCACTGAGATTCCCGTCCTGCCCAGTAGGGCCCACCAGCGCCGTGTGCCTTCCCTCACTGCTGCCATCACACAAGCTAGAGAGCCACATGCTGGGAGTTCCCCAGCTATCCTCCTACATCCTTCTGCACACCAGGATGGGTGTCCCTCTTTGACCCTCTTTAATAAAAAACACAAACAAACAAACCCCCCCACACACAACAGACTGCATTGCTCCTTCTCCCTTCCACCTCCATCTGTGTCACCGTCAGCACAAACACACACACACATTTTACTTTTACATTAATAAGCATTGTGCATACATTTACAATGAATTTATTATGATTTTATATTTCTAAATTTATCCCACAAAAGACACATCACAGGATGGATGTGGCCTGCATTTCATCACCAGTTAATTTACTGCACATCACACACTCTTTAGACGCATTTTCAGTTCATTTCAGTATAGCAGTGATGGCACACACAGCTCACAGATAAACACATGGCTAACTGGCATCTACTGCATGAATACAGTGTTGCTTATGGATTGTTTTGTTGTTTTCTTTTCTAAATTTGAACTGATTGATGTACATTATTACAAGCACAAATTAGCTGTGCAGTTGGATGAGTATGTTAGTGCTGTGAATGTTTTCTTGGCACAGGAGACAACACTTTTTCCCATAGAGATACAAATGTACACAGGTCAAGTACACAGCATGGATCTTTTCCCAAGCTTCAGCTTTAAATTCAGTTGGCTGCCGATCATCATTGTGTGCTGTTTTAAGGTGAAGCATTTTTTTTTTTTACATTTGCACTAAATATGCATCATATTTACTTGACAATTGATGTCTTCACTTCTTTAAACTGAGGACTGTTGGGATTATTGAGTGTGGGATGGAGAGTTTATGTGAGAGTAGAGGAGGGCAGAGTATTATTGATTTTCAAGCTATTAATGCAGCCCTCTGGACTTCCTGATCTCACAAGTTTTGTTCCCGCTACTTAACAGTCCCTTTTACACTGTTTGTGGATTTGATCTCATAATTTGTCATCTATCTCAATTCTTGATCCTTTTTTTAATTGCCAAACATTTGCCAAAGAAGGAAGAATAATAGATTGATCATATTAATTTACTAAAAAATTGTTGTGTAGGATATTTCCTCGAAATCTTTCTTGTTCTTATTATATACTCTTGTACTGTTATTTTAAGGTATTTTAGCATTAGATATCCTATCCTCTTTTGCTCTGTGCTTTTCTCCTGGTTTCGTTCTACAGAAAGGTCTGGTGCTGTTTCTATACCAGACAAAAGTGAGGTTTTCCACAGCACTTTGCTGCTGTGCTTGTTTATGTACAGATCTGTAAATAGTGTACTTTAAAAGTCTTGTCCTTTTAAGCTCATGGTACCATGTGGGTTCACATCAAGTTGAACCTGAGTTTTCAGACCTGAGTGGTTCAGATGGACAGTGAAGCAGCAGTGTAGCAGCAGACAATGTGAGACGATCGCAGTGCTTTTAGTATTCCATGTTTGTCTAAATAATTTCAAGTCTAGTTTTAAAGCACTTGGTGGTGCTTCCCTTGCTAAATAAAACCATGACCTCATCATTTCAGTACCAGGTATAGAGTTGTGTTTAACGAGGGAAGTCAGTAAACCGTGCTGCAGTCACAATCTCTAGGACCTCTGTTTTAAAAGATTAATGCTGAGCCCCAGAGCCAGATGCTTCTAGATGGAAATGTGTGGTGATATTTTCTTCTGTAGCAGGAACATCAGCGAACACTGAACAAATCTTTGCGGCTCAGGCTTCAGCACGTGATGCAGTCGTATATGAGCATTGATCAGTTTCACAAGTTGTGGACCGCTGTGGTTCATGATCACGTTTTTCCCCCTTGCATACAGCAAGTTCCACATTAATGGGAAAATAACAAAACCGCTGTTAGGGCTGTCATCTCCCATAGAGCTTGACATGAGTGTAAAGGAAATTATTTAAACTGCTTTGTGTATGATCGAGCATGTACATCTCTAAAACCGCTGAACTGTCTGTTAGTCATTTTGCAGCAAAAAAAAAAAAAGAGCCCTACATGATTATGTATGAAATGAGAAATGTCATGAAGGGCTGAGGAAATCAATCACAAATTAAAGTTCAAAAGGTTACAGCTTCGGTACAGCTATGTAAATTTAGTGTACCTGTAATGAAACATTTTTCCATTCGTTCAGTTCTCCATGACTCGACATTCACTCTGATGGTTGTGATGTTTCTACAGAACCAAACACGCACTTTCATAGAATCTATTCAATGTTCTTTTGAATAGCTTTTACATTCATACGAGGGTATTTTTTTACATGCACAACTGGAGTCTCAAGTTCAGACGTTCATCCAGGAAATTCTGAAAAGAAGCAGCACAACCACTCAGTCATACAAATGTAAAAATATCAGGAGAGAGTAGTTGGATAGGCCGATTGGCTGCCCGATCTCAGGTGGATCATTTTAAACCCGGGAGCAAGTGAATGCTTCGTTTTCATCAACATTCTTGCTTATTTCCTGTTTTTGATTTTATGCTAATGTTGCATTGGAATGATTCAGAAATGGAAATTCTGTTCAGTGTAATGCACATTTAAATACTACAGTATGTATTGTGTTCCTGACATGTTGTATGTTTTCACCCCATCCTCAGTAATGATTTTTTTTTTAATTCAGTATATTTGGTCCATTTCTGGAAGTGGGCTTCTTAATTAAATATTGTGAATCCTCATTCATTGCAATGTTGTTTTGTATTTTGCTTAGAATATTGGTATTTATCAAGCATATATTCTGTTTTGTTTTTGTTCATTTGTTTTTAAAGCAATAACTAGCTGTGGTGAATAATTCATTGAAAGGGCCAGCTATAAGCTTGACAAGGCCTTTGAACCCATGCAAAAATGCTGTGACTAGTTTTTCTCTCGTCTAGTCTACTGAAAGCACGACATTTGCAATTTTGTAAACTGCATTAACTTTTGCTCATTAAACATTGTTACAGTGTGTTCAGCAAGAATAATATTTGAAGACTGGATGTAATAAATATGGGCAAAATGGTCTTTGGGTTTTTTTCTTCTCTTTTTTAATGAAAAATGAAGAGCAAGCCTTATTTGGGTCTTGCTCAAATTCAGTGCTTTGGCATTAACAGCATTTTCACCCTCAGCATTTAGTAACATTTATTAATAGCTGTCTGACTCTTACCAAACAAAATTGGCAGATGGTTCAAACGAAGGTAACTGTAAATTCTAAAAACCATGTGAAGTCTAAACCCATGCTTAAGAGTATTTGGGATGATAAGTGGTACAATTTGAGTATGTACAGTATTCCACATGCCTATCATTATGATTAGCCTGTGGGCTTTGATAATGCGGAATTGGCTCTGGTCCCTTGGGCTTTACTGTCCCTAGAAAATGTTATTCACAATGTCCTTGGCCTCCGCACTTTGCTTTTATAGATTATACCAGTGCCAATATTAGCCAAGAAAAAATAAAATCCATTTTAAACCCTGGGAAACTGATTCTTGCTCCATCACAAACAGTGGGTGTTTAGAAATATTATCTCGATTAAAACTGCCAATAACAAACCTTTTACATTCAAGACTTTACATTTCACAGCATGGACATCTCAGTGCTTCAAAAACACTTGCATGTCATAGTCAGGTTTGTGAGAATCCTCAGTCTCTGCTTGTTTATGTGTGTTTTTCATCCACTTAAAGGGATTGGCTGTATGAATATGATTAGTATGACAACGTATACTGGGGTCATGTAGTAGGTTCCACATAAGCCAGATCTGTGGCACATTTAGGCTGTGCACCACCATCAACTCCCGATAGAAACATGGGTCAAACACCTGAAGGTGTGGCGCCGCCGACGGACGCGCAATTCCAAAGGTACGGAAGCCCCCGTGGCGGCTCGGTTTTAGACCAATCCTTAGCAGACACATTCCCAGGAAGACGTCATCTATGGGGAAAAGTTCCACTTCTTTGCAGGCCAAATGTAGCCTAAGTGCAGTGTGGCCTGACATGACAAAGCCTCCACCTCCTGCATATGAAGGATAGATGCCCTGGCCATATATAAATTCAGGCACAAAATATTTACTGTTTCGTCTCCGAATTGGCTTTGCATGGAAGATAATGTCTCCGACAAAAAAATCCTCACCGGCTGGTCTACCTCCAAGCATTTCCAGGATGTTCTCAATGTTCACAAAGACATCTGCGTCACCCTTGAATATGAACTTAACGTTTGAACAGCTTGAGTTGACCCACTGGAGGAAGTGAAGTTCTTTAAGTGTCAGATTAAAGAACGTGTCCTCAAAGTCCCACAGCAAAATATCCTGAAACATTTGGCTCTCATACGCCAACAACCTGTCCCACAAGGGAAGCGCTGTAACATTATGGGGCACTCCAAGAAGAAAAACAGTCATGATGTTCATTCCTTTCTGTGCTATACCTTCTCTGCCCCAGGTGTGTCGCACAACCTGACGCTTGTCGAAGTCTTCCACTACTGATTTTATGGCAATCAGCAAATATGGTGCACCTTTAGGCCCTATACATTTCTCTGGCTGGTCAATGAGCAACTGGAACTCCCGCTGGTCCTTCTTGCGAAGGTAATCCTCAAAGTCAAACTGAGGAAGAGTGGGTACAGTAATAGGTTTTGCTGTAGCCTTTTTCCTCCCATCTTTTTTCTTTGATTTGACTTGACTTTTTGGAGGTTTTATTTTAGCCTGTGGTTTAGATTTGGCTTGTGCCTGGACTGTAAGCTCACAATGATCACAATGACGTTTTGAAGTTTGAGAGGTTGGCAAGATTCCTTTTGCTGGTGCCCCGAGAAGTGTTCTAGAACTGCTAGAGCCATGCTCGATGCGCACTGCCCCCCATATAGGTGTTAAACTCTGTTGGGCATACCACAATATACAGAGTAGGACCAGTAAGATGAGAGTGCAAAGCACATCTCCTTTTATGTGGACTCTCCTCATTCTGTTAAACACTAAATCCCAGGGATTTTTGGATTGCTCACTAAGCATGGAAACTTCAGATTTGTCATACTGTCAATGTTTCCTCATTGCCACTGATTCCAATCCAACCACAGTCCATTTGGAGCAATATTTATCCCCCCGTTGAGTGTGAGCTTGATTTTTATCCAACTGAGAAGGTTTTTTCACTCTGAGAAGTAATCTCGAAATTCTGAGGAGTATGCTGGCCAAAAACAGTCTGCATTAAAACCTACATTATTGTAGTATGTGTGCTGTCATGTCCCAAGTCAAAAGCAGCTCCTAAAAACAGAAATATAGTATTACATTAGATACATAGGAGTTAATAGTGATTACTGAGTTAAGAGGCAGGCCAGAATTATTGCAACCATTCATGAATGTGAGAAAAATAGAAAAATAAATTGGTTGGTATATCTACACTCCCTATCCACTTTAATAACAATACCTATACTATTGCAATGTAAATATCTGTCACTCACTCACTGTGGAGGCCAAAAGCTTTTTTCACACCATTCCATGTAAACTCTAGATTGTTGTGTTTCTGAAATACTCAAACCAGCCCTTCTGGTACTAAAAGCCATGCCAAGTCACTGAAATCACATTTTTCCACATTCAGCTGTTTGATGTGAATATTACACAAGGCTCCAGTCTACGTTATTGTTTAGGTAACTTCATAAATGTAGAACGTGGTGCATAGAGTATACCCCCAATTTTTATTTATTTAGTTATTCATTTGATTGTATTTTTTACTGAAGAACAGACTCTGTTGGAGGAGGGGGCTTAGGTGACAATGCTTATAACTTATTGAAATATCAATCTTTGAAGACAAAGAAACTTTTGCGTGTCACAAACTTTGATATCAACATATAAACATAATTATTCAAGTCAAGTAAAAAAAAAAGCTTTTGATTGTCATTTCAACCATGTATAGCTAATGCAGTACATAGCGAAATGAAACAACATTCTTCCAGGACCATGGTGCTATATAAAGACACTGTTTTACCATCAATGTTTAGAAAAAGATTTTTTTAATTTGTTTACAGCTAATTTGCTATTTTTGAAAAATAGCTTATATGATAATTTACCTTTTTCTGTTATTATCCCCATGGAGCTATACAGTATATTCATTTGCAGAGTGGAAACCTGGGGGGTGTGACGGACATTATCAAAGTGAGTTTTTGAAGTAAAAGAAGTGTGTACTTCATATTCCATCTGTCCGAATTGTACGTTGAATTCCTTTTGGTTTAGTTTGGGTCTTGTGCGTGAATAAGTCAGAAAACCAATTTCCTTTGTGCAGATGTTGAAGATGTCCAGATGTTAAATATCCTTCTTGCAAATCTCTTTTGAGAGGCCAGAGACAGGCTAAAATCCCAACATGTAAAGCTCCAAACAAAAATGCTTTGGGACAGATTTTCTAAAATTATTACCAAAATGACTTTATAGACTATTTCATACTGTTGTTAAAAGTTTTGCTATCAATCTAATAGCAACAAAAAGAAAACTTACCAAGAAATTTCAGCAAATAGTGATTAGAAGTCAAGAAGAGCAGTTCCTTACATGTGATTTCATATTCCAACAGTTGGTGAACCTTTTCGATAAATAATATTAAAAAATTATGAAAAATAATAATAATAAAATTCAGTAGAGACTTGATGCTTCTTACATCGCGTTATAGCTGAAAAGTCAGTACTTTTTAAAGTAGGCGGCCCCTTTAAGAAGCTGAGGTGTTCACGTGACCTCCAGATGCCAGCACAGCAGACTGCGCGCGCGCGCGGGCTGCAAGTAATAAACAGGGCGCGCGCTAAAGTTCAGTTGTTTGTAAAAGTACTGATTTTTTTAGTAATGTTTATTAACCGTCATTAATGTAAGTGTAATAGCACTTTTCCACTGGACAGCACAGCTGTATTAATAACTAATATGGACCCTGTTAAGTAATTGTATTAAGCATGATCAGTTACTTTTTTCTTTAATATAAAATGTAAAATTAACTGTCTACTGTCATTTTTTTAATCATTAACATTCATTTCAGTATTGTTTATGGAAGATCTATTTTTAAATAAAATAAAAACAGCAAAAAATTATTATATTTATAGATATATAAAGAAATTAGATGACCTTTGCCTTTTTACTTTACAAAGATTTCAGATATGAGATTTCCCAGTTGAAATGTTTTTTTTCCTATGTTTTGTTTTACAATTATTTTTATGCTTGCTTTAGGATCTCATCCATGTATTGAACCAGCTAGCCATCTTCGTGATATATATGTTTATTTATTTAATTATTTAATAACTAATCTTATAGCATAACAGCATCCAGCAATTTAGCTATTTGTTTATCTATTCCAATGAGAATCCCTTGGTGTACTGAAAGACACGGCATCCTTCTGATCTCCCACCAAGACAACATAGGCAGTTTGCTCTCCTGCACTCCCAGCCACAAAATTGTATTATTGACATTAACCTCCTTACAATAGGGCAAACATTCTCCCCTTTGACAGGAGTTTTTGATCAACAAATGAAACCAAATTACTGTTATATACAAGCAATAAAACACTTTGGAACATGTATGTGTCCTATATAAAATGATAAAATGATAAAAGCTAATTGTTCTATAATACAATCACAACCAGTGAAACCACCCACTTGTTGTCTTAATCATTATTTAAGTAATCCTTAATTCTTAAGAAATTTGTGAAAAATATTTAATAAAATGGTGCTATTGGAATATCTAAAAACAGTTTTTAAACACCTGAATGTATAGATAATATAATTAAATTATGACATGCAATTATATTTCGGTTTTAGTTGTTCAGCAAATTTGCTGTTTGTCATTATGCAGTTGATTTGTCCAGAGCGGATGCAAACATCTGTACTTTACTGTATATTCTAAATTATTTCCAGTGATCTACATCTTATCTGCAGGAATAAGTACGATTTTTGACCAAGATAAGTTTTCAATAATTTAATTAATTTCTCATACACAATAAGTGCCTATATACACCTATAAAAAGTTTGCGTCATACAATCCACTGTTGATTCAACACAACAATTCTTTTCAGCTGCCTCTTTCACAGGACCCAACTACTCCTCTACATACAAGTGCTGCCACAGTGAGGAAGCAGATAGAGCCTGGAATAGAGATTTGCTCCTGCATGATTTTCCCTGACCTTAACTGTAAAAGCTGAGGTTTCAGGACTGTGTGTGCAGCACTGCATTTCTGCCTCTCCCTGAGGGCTGGGTCAGTAGCCAGAGCTCCATCTTGTAGTTAATACGGGTGACCAGTGAAAGGCCTCCTCACGAGGAAGCAGTCCCTGCACGCATGATCTTAAAAAGGGCATTTATGTTGTTGTTTTTGATGGCTTCCCTGCAGGCAGTGATGACCTGGTTCTTTGGTTTTCCCACTACAAGATAAAGAAATCAAAAAGACCAAGAAAGTCTATATTTAAACATATTCTCATTAAACATTAAGAACATTTGTCTGAGAAACTGGAAAATGCCAATTACTGACATTGGGGACTCCCATGGTTAAAAAAAAAAAAAAAAGCTGCACCATAATCAACAATTACGTTTTTATCTGTTAAGTAACATGTTTTAAATCTGTTTATTTTTAGCCTTAGATCAAATGTTACCTTCTGACTAATCAGATGTGAGAATTCAACAGCATTGTGGTACAACACACATTATACCTGCTGCTGTTTTTATAAAAAAACATCCACCAAAAACCATTCCGAGTTCTCTACCTACCTCTCAGCCTGCCGGCTCTCTGAATGGCTTGGTTCACAGCCTTAAGGCGGGTTAACAGAGCATTGTGGTTGTTGGAGCGGATTTTATATTCATTGATCAGATCTCGATTGAGGTCGTATAGCTCAATATAACGCTTCTTCATGGTCTTTCTGTTAGAGAAAGGGGTGGGGCAGATTATTGTGTAAATCAGGGAGACAGATTAAGACATGAGTTCAGACATGTTTACAGCATCATAAAGGTGAATGACTGACTTAAGACACTTACAAGTCCCCCATGAGTCTGGAGTCTTCTGCCTGCACCAGCATGTTCCTGATGTGACTGGAGTGATCTGCCATGGCTGCTGTCAACTTCTGATGCACTGAGTGGAACTCATCCACCTACCAACACAGTAATGCATATTAGCATAACCTACATGTTTAGCGTGGTGACTGTGGTCACTGGCCTTCCTAATACAATCCTTACGAAAAGATGCTTTAGGATCTCATCCATGTATTGAACCAGCTAGCCATCTTCATGATATATATGTTCAGCTACATTTATTAAATAACTAATCTTATAGCATGACAGCCATTTAGCTATTTGTTTATCTATTCAACTGAGAATCCCTTGGTGTACTGAAAGACATGGCATCCTTCTGATCTCCCATCAAGACAACATACTGTAGCCAGCCACAAAATTGATGAGATATTAACTTCCTTACAATAGGGCAAACATTCTCTTCTTGTGAAAACCTGCTATATTTAACATCCAAGACAAAAAAGTATGAGTTTTTGATCAACAAATGAAAGCAAATTACTGTTACATACAAGGAATAAAACATGTATGTTTCCTATTTCAGCTTAGACTACATGACATCAGAGGGCAGCACCACCCCAGTCACCACATAAAATTTCACATATATTAACACTAAAATGATAAAAGCATAAATAATAATCAGTGATTACACATTTTCAAAGCAGGTAGCATTATACACAATTAGTGACCTCTGTGAGAGTGACTCGAAGCTCCTCAAAGTAGGTAGGAAAATCAGCCTCTGCCTGCAAATCTTCTATTGCCAGAAAAGTAGCCAATGACTGTACCAGATCTCCTGCTAGGTCAATGTCATCTGTATTTAGTGATATCTGAAAGAGCAACAGATGTCAATTTGGGGGAAAAATAGTATTAGTTCTCAGTTTTAGGTTTAGATCTCCAATTTGTAAAAACGTTTTCCATTTTATAACACAATTGTCCACATTTAAAGTTGTTGATAAGGCACAGATTGGATAACACACACACACACACCTCGCCAGTGGACTGCATGCTAATAGACAGCAGTCCTTCTCCACGCAGTGCTGTGAATGTCACATTTGGGCTGTTGATGCCTTCAGGTAGTAGAAAGTTCTGGTTCAGCCACATAACAACCTGAACATAGATACAGAGACTGCTTTAGAAATGACAGGCATGCACAGTTATATCACAAGGTAAGTTTCATCTTAGCAAAAACCAATCCCACTCTCCTCACAAAGAAGCATGCAATTGTATTCTACAGATACCGCCAGGCACCACCAGAGGGCGTTTTCACTCCAAACAACCCCATAAACAACCTACACCTAAGAGATCCAGCTATTTTCAAACAAAAATATTTTAACCTGAACACAATGGCAATAAAATTTTATTGCTGTGCCTCCTTCTTGTTATACTAACACTTCTCTAACAGTTTTTTAGTGGACACTGCAAAGCACTTCTGTAAGTCACTCTAGCTAAGTGCATCTGTTCAATTATGTGAAAATAAAAATGCAATTTGGATAAAAATAAAAGGCTACTAGAAACCATTCACAAGTGTTTTACAATCTTCAGACTGTTTATTGAGGTCTCATAAGCAAAACAGGAGATTTAATCATTTCCAAAAAAAGAGAGAAAAAGAGAAAGTCATGGATAACAGGTATAGGGGAGAGAGGGGTAAGATGACCCAGTGGGTAAGTTGACCCACCCCCTGTTTCTGGGCAACTATGCAAATTTGGTGTAATGTGACCATACATTCTGAAGGACTCCATCATTTGTAATTTTTTGTGAAGAGGAGAAGCACATGGGACAAGAGATAAGTTGTTTTTTTCATTTGCTTGTTAAAGTTGATTTTCTGCATTTCAGGTATACTCGCTGTTGTGCCAAACCAAATTTATCCAGGTCTAAACATGTATGGTACATGTTGGTGATTTGTCAACATATAAAACCATGTGAATCATCAAGCTAAAAGTTAGCCTGAATTGCTAAGCTAGGCCATTTTTACCAAAATGGTGACTATGGGGCAAAGTGAGCCAGATGATGTGGGGTAAATTGAACCAGTGGTTGGATCAATGAAGAAACCTTTGCAGAGTTCTTTGAACATCTGGTTCACCATACCAAGTGCTCCTCTGACCATCTAATAGTGCTACTACTTGATTTAAGCAAAGAGAAAGGGGATTGTTATGCTCACAATTCCACCCCACACATCTCATCGCCTGCAGCTTCTGGACAAGAGTGTCTATGGTCCATTCAAGACTAATTACAGCCAGCACATACTGTACCACATCCCTGTATGTGTGAACGAGGCTTTCATGTCAGCAATGACACCATGGAATATCTGTTCTGGATTCAGGTCCACAGGGATTTTTCCTTACAACAGAGATATTTTCTCTGATGTAGAGTTTGAATCATCCATGGTGTCAGACAGACCAAACCCTGATGTGCTGTCTACTTCTGTAGAAGATCAACCCATGGCTTCAACCTCCACCTCTATGTAGGATCTGTCCCACTGAATGATGTGCTGAAGAAGCTTCCTAAACATTGAAAGGTTGGACTTCAACTTTAACTGGTTTGTTTTGTGTTGTTTGAGGTAGCTTTAATAAATGACATTGTTTGGAAAGGTAAGTGTATTGTTAAATAACTTTTTTAAAAGTTTTTTTTTTGTATTATACTTGCATAAAATAGGATGGTCAATTTACCCCCAAATGGCTCAATTTACCCACTGACTGGGATCAACTTACCCCTAGCCTGGTTTAAGTTGAGTCACATGAACTCTTTTTTTCCGAGGTCATATTTTCAAGGATCTATGTCATAGGTGCATTCTTATATTTTCAGTTGATAGGCAACATCCCAAATTAACAGTAGATGTCTTCGTTTTACTTCTGTCTAAATTTCACTTGCCTGGAGATCCACATAAGTAAAATCTGGCTCATCTTACCCCACTCTCCCCTACGTCTAACAAGCTACAAATGATAGCTTGAAGATAAATGGAAAGAAAAACTTACATGTTCACTAGAAGACAACATTACACTTCTAGTGCATTAATAAACAGCTAATTAATCCTAATCTCACTTAAAGGCAGAATGGCATATGGAAGCTACTCACTTTATCTTTGATAAATAAAAAACAAAATTGCAATAATTTCTGAGAAAGCTCATCAGGCTACAACTAATATTTCATTTCTATTGTTTCTCTGTAGACACCTTGTGACCATGTCCTTTGAGAGTCCTTTCAGGACATCAAGCACAAGGCTCACATGCATACTCACATTTGAGAGAGGGGGGGGGAGGGGGAGGGAGAGGGGGAGAGAGAGAGAGAGAGAGAGAGAGAGAGAGAGAGAGAGAGAGAGAGAGAGAGAGAGAGAGAGAGAGAGAGGGAAGCCATTTGGGATTCAGACTTTTCCCTGGGCAGACATTTACAGCTAAGCTAGAAACAACTGTAAATACATTTTGCTGCTTGCTGCAGAGAAGAGTGCTGCTTTGTTGTTATTCTAGCAATACACCCACAAATTCCAACATTGTGTTTGTTAGCTTTCAAAAATGATTTGATATCATCGTCATGTGTTTCAAAGGTCAGCTTGTACTTGGGTTGACAGATCTCCCACATTCAAACAAATAAAGCTTGCAATTGTATAGCTGGAAATAACTTGCTGGGAGCGTTTCCATGATGTGCAAAAATATTACATAATAATGACTTAGTGGCATAAAACACTAAACCAAAATGGGCCTTTGTGTTTGTATAAGAATGTATTTGTATGTCAAACTTACCCTTTGTGGCCTGTCGTTGACACTGAATGTAACCCTTCCTTTTGGATGAGGGGTTGAGGGATCAACTTGAAGGTCGTACATGGAGAATCGAGGCAGCTGACGAGTTATCTCAAACACGTGAAACTGTGTACTAAAAGGAGGGGACATAAAAGCAAAAAAAAAAACAAACACAAATGTTATTAAAACTAGGACTCTCTGTTACTGTTGTTTGTTTTTTTTACTTTAGAGATTTTTTTACTTTAAAATATAGACAAAGCTCTCCTGGAGTACTTTGGATCAACATCACATCTTGGGTGCTTTCATGCAATGCATCAATGAAAACAGTCTGTTAAATGTGCAGTGCAATACACATAGGTTAACTTTTGTGGACAGTCCTCCTTCCAATCAGAATAAACACATTAATATAGGAATAATATCTGAGCCTGTAAAGTGGCTTAATGTCAGATGCACATCATTTTTAAATGATTGTATGTGAAATGGTGGAATCCCATCACTTCCTTCCTTTTGTTCATCCAAAGGATAATTCCTTGACAGATCTGCTATTATTAAATGTGATGGCACTTCAGTGAGTGCAGTGTGGCACGATTCTTTTCTAGAATGATCCATAGCCATCTCTGATAATTGTTTGACATTTTATCATTTTATGTCATGAGCTGTAAAATTCAATGCAAACACAACTTTCATGTCAAACAGTTGGACACCTGCCATTTAGTTGTATCTGGCTCACATATATAGGTCTCTCAAAAATGGAAATATTAAAATGAATCAAACATAGTTTTTATATGGCATAGTTTTTATATGTAGACTGACCACATACTGATACCTTATCACCAAGAAAAAAATATACCTTGTCCTTCCGCCCACAAAAGCCTTAATGTGCAGATCTACTGGAATGTCTTTAGGAGGAATTATGGGAACACAGATGCAGCCAGACAAGGTCTGAACACTAGGGTGCACCACATGACTCTCCCCCTCAAAAATGCCCTCAGCAAAAATCAGCACAGCACGAATGATGGTCTCTAAAGGAAGACAGAAAGCAAGAGTGTGGAAAAGAAAACAGTACCTAGAAAAATGATAAAGCAGGAGGAATCAGTACAGGATGAATTGAGATTGAAAATTATAAATGGGATGATAAAGTTATTAGTCTGTTGTGCTGTTATAGGCTCTTTTGATGGGTCTTGAGGTAGTTGTTGGTGCTACCATTTGGTGTAGAAATGCTGAGCTCTATATGGGCTCTCTGGCTCTCAGTGCCTGCTCGGACACTCAAAGCCGTCTGAAGCTGAGTGTTGGCAGGAATGACACCCATCTGATTTTCCACTTCTGGGGCACCAGGAAGAGCCTAGAACAAGGGGTATTATGTATTCAGACACTATTGCTTTTGTTATTTAATATATATCCACTTATGTTATCCAACATAACAAAAATGTATGTATTAATAAGCATTATTAAGTATATGCGTTTAAAAACAAAATTGATAGGGAAAAACGATTTGAACACCATATATATATAATCACATAAATAAATGTTAGAGAATGACATAAAAGAGTCCTAGATATAAATGCCACAAAAAAGTTCTTGTACAAAATGAACTGCAATTAAAAAAAGACAAGGGAAACACCATGATCATCTCCAGTACTACTCTGCTAAAAAGTTCAGATATGTGTGTCTAAAAGCATTTAAAAAAAGCTCGTGCTGAGAGCAAAAAAAAAAAAGTGTGTGTTTGATCCTAAGCTCACTAGTACAACCATGTGCTACTGTCAATCAAATACTTTCAGCTGCTTTAATCATAAGACATGTTGTGTCTACTAAACAGACATTGTATATTTATTTGCACATGTATATATTTGGACCTTGTTACTTTCTTCATAGTTCCGTAGCTCCAGTAACAGGTTTTGTTTGCGCTGGCTCAACTCTCTAATGAGGTCTTGTTCCACGCTTGCATCCATAAGATTCCCCTTCATATCCTTACTGGCTGGAAGGTAGCCACGCACTATAAGACAACAGGGAAGCAAATGATAAGCAGATGGTGAAACCCAGTAGTCTATTTCATTCAGATGCCAAATCTATCGGGTAATTTCAGTGCTAGGGGTGTGATTATATTTGTCAGTGTTACTAGAGAAGTATGTAAATTGCCAGCACAAGCTTAGCATTGACGAGTCAGCATATCTAACCATGTGACCTCAGGTAGAGAACTAGTTAAAAGGAATCAATTCTCATGTTCATTATACATATCACAGCTATAATTCTTTTTATTTTTCATGCCATAAATAAGACATAAAACGGACAAGGTGTTTAAAAGATGGCATTTTAAACTGTGGTGTGACATTTAAATGCTGTAAATGTTAAAGACCCCTATAGACTGTTCAAAATGTGAGTTACAAATCTTTTTGATTTGTTGCATGCATGAAAATTGTATGAAATAAAGCATCCGTTCCAACCTTAGCCTTACTGATCCAAGTTACCTACAGGTGTGGATGCATTTCAGTTTGACATCTTCTCCATGGATTTCCCTCATGCTAACTTTCTCTTTTACTTTTATTTTGTTATGTATTCATACAGGAATACTTCCAGGATGATTATGCTTGTCTTGCTACATTATATCCCCAACAGAGTTTTTAGACTGATGGCATTGTTAGTCCATGGCCTAGTGAACCAGTATCGGAGTGAATTTATTAACAAAGACTTCAGAGCACTTGGGATAAGGGCATTTAACCAAAGGGCAAAAATTGAAATGTAAAAGATGTAAAGCCCTGTAGAGTGAAGCAATACATTACTTTAATTTGTTATGTTCAAATATTTAAATTTGCTACTCAATGAAATACTCTTTGCTATATCACCTTCTCCGTCAACAGAGGTGCAAATAAGCTGGACCTGTCCATCCATGCGATAGTCTCCCTCTACCACACCAGCCACAGATGAAGAAAAGTTGTCCTTGAAGATCACTTCACCAGTTCGGTCACTACGAGCATCAATCTAGATAATCAATGGAAAGGAGATCTCTTAAAGAGACCAAAATTCATTAAGTCAGAATGTGTTTTGAATGTGTCTCACCTTTCCATTAGACCACCCAGTTATGAGTTCTACAACTCCATCCCCATTCAGGTCAAAAGCGTGGATGCTCATTGCATGGTTTTTTGACTATGAAAAGAGAAGACAGGCTTATATCATTGTCAACTTTAAAAACTAACAAAAAAACTCTTAACAGAAACAATTATTTGCCCTGAAGTGACAATCACAATTTCTTTCACCACATAACAAAAAAAAGTACCTTAATTCTCCAGTAGCGGGCTGTACGGTCATACACTCCCACTGTTCCATTGGCCAAAGCATAACCAAACCTGCTGCCATGCATGTGACACAGTGACGTTACAGTCTAAGAGGAATAAAAAGTCACCAATAAACATGAATTAAAGATTCTTTTACAAGACTCTTTTAGCTTATGACATCACAATCAACAATCAAATATTTACTTTTCATACAGTTACCTCATTCTCTGCCATCTCAGACACCAGCTCATCTTCTCTAAATACTCTGATGTCAAAATCTTCTGATCCCACAAGAAGCTACAAATAACACAATACAGCATGAGGGTCACATAGAAAAAAATATCATAAAACATATGTATTGTTTATTATGTCAATTATTCAAAAACATATAAATTGTTCATAGTAAAGCATAATGACCAAATACATTGAGATGAATAAATCAGTAGCCCAGAATCTCAGAACAAGCAGATTTTGTTTCTGGGCTATTTGGTTTTAATCCATTGTGGCCTAGAGGACCAACAGGTTCAAAAACAAAAAAGGAAACTTTTTTTTTGTTAAAGTAAGATTATAATGGTAAAATGCTGAAAACAGATTTGACATGCCCATGTCAAAAGGATGGTAAATATAAACATGATTTTGGGAGATGAAACGATGGGAAACGAAAGAACCTGGGAGAATGATGGACATTGGGACAACATAAAAGACACAAATATTAAGATTTGGGTGGCTGCTAGGTGGTTCCCACAGTGCCAACCTACTGTGTAAACAATCACAGATATATTGTCTAAAGAGTAAAGCTAAACCTTACCTCATTCTTCCCATCACCAGTAAAATCACACAGCACCATTGATCTCACGTTATCGCCAGTTACCTTACATACACAAACACATACTTTAAAAATTCTTTAAAACACCTTTAAAAGCAGTGAAAGAAAAAAAATGTTCTGCAGACTGCCTTACTGTCCAGAACTGATCATTTCCCTCACAGTCAAAGCCTTGGAGAGCACAGTTTCCTCCAACGATGGCAAGGGGAGACTGGATGTTCCCTAATTTTCCCAAAACAATGGCATTGGCCCCGTCTGTCACCTGTAACACATAAAAGGCTTCAGATAGACCTTTCATGGAATAGACACTGTTTTGATATTATTTATTCAACAGTTAAAACTATGAGACATTATATATGAATTGCACACACCTCCCTGTAGAATATGTCAGTGTTGTCATGCACATCATAAGCTAGCAGACTGGATTGGGAGCCCACCAGCAGTGTGTCCCCTGTTGTATTGGGACCAAAAGTACCAGCTGCCAGACAGCTTACTGCCTGGTTAATATTAAGCAAGGTGATGTCAGAGTCTTGGGTACTCTGACTCAAACGATGAGCTGTTTGCCTTTTCCCTCGAGTGTGAGGGTTGTGGATGAATACCTAGTCAGTGTGAAAGGGATTTAGTTGTGGGCTTTCAATAAGAGACATGTTTTCAAAACAACATGGTACTCTTACCTTGCCTGCTTGTGTTGCTGCAGTTAAACATGGATGAACGCCATCAAATTTCCCCACAGTAACCATCCGTGGGTTAATCTTATGGTTCAGCTTTAGGGTGAAGATTGGGACCAGCATAATGGCACAGATTTGTTTTTGGCTAGTCTAAAATAGGTAAAATGTGATTTAGAATCATTCACAAATTTGAAGTAAATCAATCTGAATGTATAATAATTTGTAGTCATGCTCAAGCACTATAATGCTAGGTGTATAAATCCTCCTGTCTTTCTAATGAAATAAACAGCTTAACCAACATGCGTCTGTTGCCTGCAGACCCACGGTTGCCTAGCAACACCGCGCGCTTTTATCAACCCACTTTTGCTAGCGTGCTAGAAAACTATTGATTTTGTTTTAACAATTTACCCCGTTAAAAACAAAACCCATACCAACAACAACCGACATGGCTTGCCATATGTATTCAGAATATATATGAAATGTAGTGTTTTGCTGCCGAGTCGAATAAATATCTGCGCTTAACTTGACTAGCTAACCAGCTAAAGCTAGCCAGCACGTCAATCTGCTTACTAAAGATAGATATTATACTTATATAATATAATTATTTTATACACATGTGTATCGCTAGAGTTTACAGCAAAGCATCTTAACATCTTACCCAAAACCTTTACTTGTTGAAAGAAAAGATTCGTATTCAGTTATCTTCCTAACTAGCATGCTAAGCAGAACATCCTAGTACATACACGCATGCGCGGGACCTCTGACGCAGGATGATCATGGGGATAATAGTGGCGTATATGGAATACTCTGGAATACTCTGTACACTACTCATCATCTATCTATCATATATATTACCTATCATATCTATTAGTGACTTTTAAAACAGACTCAAATGTGTGTCATTTAACAAGTCTGCTCGTGAAGTTTAATATGAGTTTTGGTAAAAATGACCAGATCTTTTATTCTGTTATACAACACAATTCTACTGTCAGCTATTTTTGGGAAACAATGACCTTAGGTTAAAAAAATTGCACTCGTTACGCTATTCTTGTACTTATTTCCCCTTTCCTCAAACCCCCTATATCATCATGACTGAGTGCAAAACTCTTATTTTGTTTGTTGTGGTCTCGCGCGCAGGACTTTGACCGCGTGCAGAGCAGCGCGCGAGACCGTTAGTTAAGGTGCCGTGTGCAAAAAGAGCCCGATGAAAGCAGTTAAAATGAACTGTAATTGTTCAATATTTATATACTGAACAAAATATATATATTATATTTATATTGTTCATATTATATATATATATATATATATATATATATATATATATATATATATATATATATATATTTTTTTTTTTTTTTTAAGTAGATTTTATATTCTGTGCATTAAATTATTTTTCTGTTATTTTTATCTTTTAAACACAACCCATCATTAAACATTCATAAATTCATAAATAACAAAAGAAAAACAAATATATATTTACGCGAGAGAGATCAAAATAAATCTTTCAGAAATTAATTGAAATTGTGAATATTATTAAATGTTTATTAAGTATAAACAAAATAAGAATGAATTGTGTTCAAAATGAACCAGTTGTGTTTTACAAAACTTGTATCTATTAATTTTTAAATTCCATCATTAATCACAGACTTCATTAAATAAAAGTCCTTAAATAATCTTTCTTCTCTGATTCTTGTTTATTTGAGATTCCCTGTGAAAAGGGTATATTTTTGAATGTTTTTTTTGTAACATACATTTGTGTGTGTGTGTGTGTGTGTGTGTGTGTGTGTGTGTGTGTGTGTGTGTGTGTGTGTATATATTCCTAATTACACGAATAAACTCAACTTTTTTCAAGCATGTGCACCAAAAGCCTTTCAATCACATGCAGACACGTCAAAACCTCCCTCCATGATAATAACATGCTCAGGTGAGCTCTTTGAATGAACCCAAGAAACGTTTAGAAAAAAAGCAATAATTGTGTATAATGATATAAACAAGGTACTGGCTGAGGAGAGACGTGTGTAATTAGTGGCTGAGGGTTTGCACTCAGTGTTGATGGCGTGTGGAGACGTGCGCAGTGTGTTTGGAGGCGGAGCTGCTCTTTGCGCTCGTCTTCGCCTCTTCAGCGTGCTATAAATTCACCACCTGCGCGTTCACACGTTACATTCAACCTTCAACCACAAGAAGAAAGAGACTGCTACGAACTTCTAGTTCTTAACGAGTTTCATTTTTTTGGAAAGCGATAATGGATCCTTGCGAGTGCTCCAAGAGTAAGTAGATGTTCTGTGGCTTTTGGTTTGGTTTGGTTTGGTTTTCCCTTTAGCTTTATGTGGCGTTGGTAAACAACCATCTTTTTCCCTCATGTTATTCAGCTGGATCCTGCAACTGCGGTACATCCTGCAAATGCTCAAACTGCCAGTGCACATCATGCAAGAAAAGTAAGGCTTTCTTAAACATTTCGATGACGAATAACCTCCCGTTAACCTTCCAGACACTTCATATACTCACCAGGACTTTTTTTTTTCTTCTCCTTGTCTGTGTCTCTCTCTCTCTCTCTCTCTCTCTCTCTCTCTCGTCCCAGGCTGCTGCTCTTGCTGCCCTTCTGGCTGCAGTAAGTGCGCCTCTGGATGTGTGTGTAAGGGCGATTCCTGCGATACCAAGTGTTGTCAGTGAAGACTCCAACATTCCCATCATGTGAATTTGTCTTGATATTGCATGTAGTCTTACCTGAGGAGGTTTCTTTTTTTTATGTACTACAATAAATCAAATCAGTGACATTTGTCTCTAATGGTGTTTTTTCTGTAGATGGGGTTTGTTTGTCTCAACATTTATTTATACTCCTTTTTTTTTGTTTGTTTGTTTTCAGGGTCAAAAATTAATCGTTCACTACCCCTTAAGTGAATTTTATACCTTAATTACCTTACCACTTAATATATAATTTATCCAACACACTCTGATTATTAAGGTACACTTCCGAGTCTAGAAAGTGGACAGGTAAGAAGTGGTTTTGTTTAAACAGTAGTCCGTTGTAATGACTTGACAATCACTTGCACAGATCTTTAACGTGACTATTTTACTGTGGCAAAATTTTTAATTCGAATATTAAACACAACAATCCTTCAATTTTAAACTTTATCAATCTATTCTTGCCTGCTCCGTGAATGCATGCCATTGAGCCCACCATGTGGTGGAGGACCAAGATTTTTGCTAAAAGAGGTGTTAAAGGTCAACTACAGAAGAGTCTGATTTTAAGTGTTTTGTTATTGCTGTATTATTTGGAGCATAAGTTTTTAGGGGTGTGGGAAAATTAATTTTAAGTCATTGTTTTATTCATTCATTTGTCCCATTGTTTAAGGTGGCAATGGGTTTTAAGGTCTGAGTCAAGAAGGAATGCCAAGCATTAGAGGTGGACTCGTTTCTATGATAATGATGGGGTCTGAGAGACTGTTCTGTTAATGGGATTAAGGGTGGGTGAAAGTCCAGGATCTGGTGTGGGGCTGTTACATCCTTTCATGCTTTGTCACCTGAGTGTTTTGTCTCTATCTGATGGGACTGCCCCCCTAAAATGTGTATTTACAATGTATTACAACTTTAAGTCAGACTTGATGACTGCAGTGCCCGTGCCAGTACGCTCTGACTTGCAGACTCGTTCCATCGTGTATTTACAATAAGGATTACTGCACAAGGATATCCAAGTCTCCTGGTCTTCTCTGGAAAAAGTTTACAACAGGTGCTTACATTTTTTATGCCCTGATGCACATTTATGGCATTTGGTAGACACCTTTTATCCAGAGTGACTTACATTTTACCCAACTGAGCAATCGAGGGTTAAGGGCCTTGCTCAGGGGCCCAGCTGTGGCAGATTCAAACTCAATTTTCTGATTTGTAGTCCAGCACCTTTACCACTAAGCTACCACATCCCCTGTGTGAAGCTTTTTGTTTCTTTTTATTTCTTATCCTCATAGAATGCTGTGTATTTTAAAGTACATATATTCATTTTAAATGTTTCAAATTAATTTAATGTTTTTCTGCATGTTCATGCTTAAATGTCTGTGGACTAAATGTATTGGATGCTCAAAAAATAAATATGCAGTGTAGCTGTGAGGGTCACAAGGCAGCGTCATGGTGGAACACGTTTATTAGGCCACGAGGCAGCGTCAAGGTGGAACACGTTTATTAGGCCACGAGGCAGCGTCAAGGTGGAACACGTTTATTAGTCCACGAGGCAGTGTCATGGTGGAATATGTTTATTAGTCCACGAGGCAGCGTCATGTTGGAACACGTTTATTAGTCCACGAGGAAGCGTCACGGTGGAACACAAGTTTATTAGACCACGAGGCAGCGTCACGGTTGAACACGTGTATTAGTCCACGAGGCAGCGTCACGGTGGAACACTTTTATTAGTCCACGAGGCAGCGTCACGGTGGAACACGTTTATTAGGCCACGAGGCAGCGTCACGGTGGAACACGTATATTAGGCCACGAGGAAGTGTCATGGTGGAACACGTTTACACAAGGCAGCGTCATGATGGAACATGTTTATTAGGCCATGAGGTAGCGTCATGGTGGAACACATTTACACGAGGCAGCGTCATGGTGGATCACGTTTACACGAGGCAGTGTCATGGTGGAACACGTTTATTAGGCCATGAGGAAGCGTCATGGTGGAACACGTTTATTAGTCCACGAGGCAGCGTCATGGTGGAACACGTTTACACAAGGCAGCGTCATGGTGGAACATGTTTATTAGTCCACGAGGCAGCGTCATGGTGGAACACACTTATTAGGCCACGAGGCAGAGTCACGGTGGAACACGTTTATTAGGCCACAAGGAAGCGTCATGGTGGAACACGTTTATTAGGCCACGAGGAAGTGTCATGGTGGAACACGTTTATTAGTCCACGAGGCAGCGTCATGGTGGAACACATTTACACAAGGCAGCGTCATGGTGGAACATGTTTATTAGGCCATGAGGTAGCGTCATGGTGGAACACATTTACACGAGGCAGCATCATGGTGGAACACATTTACACAAGGCAGCGTCATGGTGGAACCTGTTTATTAGTCCACAAGGCAGCGTCATGGTGGAACACGTTTATTAGTCCACGAGGCAGCATCACGGTGGAACACGTTTATTAGTCCACAAGGCAGCGTCACGGTGGAACGCGTTTATTAGACCACGAGGCAGCGTCATGGTGGAACACGTTTATTAGGCCATGAGGAAGCGTCACGGTGGAACACGTTTATTAGGCCATGAGGAAGCGTCATGGTGGAACACGTTTATTAGGCCACGAGGAAGTGTCATGGTGGAACACGTTTATTAGTCCATGAGGCAGCGTCATGGTGGAACACGTTTACACAAGGCAGCGTCACGGTGGAACATGTTTATTAGGCCACGAGGCAGCGTCACGGTGGAACACGTTTACACAAGGCAGCGTCACGGTGGAACATGTTTATTAGGCCACGAGGCAGCGTCATGGTGGAACACGTTTACACAAGGCAGCATCATGGTGGAACATGTTTATTAGGCCATGAGGTAGCGTCATGGTGGAACACATTTACACGAGGCAGCATCATGGTGGAACACGTTTACACGAGGCAGCATCATGGTGGAACACGTTTACACGAGGCAGCATCATGGTGGAACACGTTTACATGAGGCAGCATCATGGTGGAACACGTTTACATGAGGCAGCATCATGGTGGAACACGTTTATTAGGCCACGAGGCAGTGTCATAGTGGAACACGTTTATTCCGTGCATTCCGACACAGTCTGCCAAAGGTAATATTTAATAATAATTTGATTATTTGTAAGTTATACATATATTTAATTAGAGTGGTTTGTTGAGTTCTGTCAGTGCTGGAGCCTGTGGTCTCGCCTAGGGTTTTAAATAAAGTTATTTTGAAGGCGTCATGGGCCGAGTGAATGAGCCAATCAGCGTCGGCGATGTGCAGAACCCGGGAGTGAAACTGGAGTAATGTGAACACTGAGACTCTTATTATAAACTGTCAAAACAACCAGTTTGAGCGCTTCATCGCAATTGTACGCGTTGTGGAAATAAACCGGTAAGTGAAACAATCCGCCATCAGCTTCTGTTCACTGTACAGTGAGTTATTGGTCCAGAGACACCGGTATATTAGTGACATGATGTAAAACGTGCTACATGCTAACTCAGCTAGCATGTGTGTAGTTAGCTTCATACATTCATTCATACAGTCTAGAAAATGATATACATGTTTTTTAGTCTTCTTTCCGTAGCTCACCATAAATATATCCGTTTCTATGATGTGCACAGTAGCCGAGTAACACATCAGTGCAGATAGCTAACGTTTTTAGCCGAATTGCTATCAGTGTATCTGTGTGTAATTGTAGTTTTTATTGTAATGTGTGAATACAATGACGAGCAATTAGATCCGGTGACATTCATAAGTTACTGCAGAATTTTGCTTTACAAAAGTTACTTATTTCACTCCATGTGGTGGGAGATACAAAAATAATACCTTAGTAGGATATTTGAAGGCACTTGTAACAATTTAATGTTTTTTTTAAAGTCGGTGAAAACATAATGAACACAGATTTTATAAGATGTGAAAATAACATAATAAAATATGTACCGTTTTAAGGTCATAAAAACATCTGATCAGCTGCTTCCAGTGAGAACTTTTAACTCTTATGGATATATTTGGGGGAAAGTCGTGGCCTAATGGTTAGAGAGTCTGACTCGTAATCCTAAGGTTGTGGGTTCGAGTCTCAGGCCGGCCACGACTGAGGTGCCCAAGGCACCGAACCCCCCAACTGCTCCCCGGCGCCGCAGCATTATAATATGTATAATATGTACATAAATGTGTGTTCACGGTGTGTGTGTGTGCACTTTGGATGGGTCAAATGCAGAGAACAAATTCTGAGTAAACTTAGCCGTATGTCACGTCACTATGTCTTAGTTGTAAAGAAATGCGTTGTAGGCTGCTTTGCATCTTTAAATGATCTGCTTTCTCTTTCTGTCTGTCTCTCTCTCTCTCACTCACTCACACACACTGTGCAAGAGCATCCCATGAAACATGATGTTTTGCTCTGCGATGGGGGAGGAAACAGGAGCACCTGGGGAAAAAATCCAAACTTTCCTTTGCACCTGCCAACCTACTGTGTGTGTGTGTGTGTGTGTGTGTGTGTGTGTGTGTGTGTGTGTGTGTGTGTGAGAGAGAGAGAGAGAGGGATGATTGACACTTGTCCAATGTTTCTCTTGTTTTGTGCACTAAGCCCTAGTTATAGTGCCCAGTTTCCTGGCATCTTTTCTATTCTAGAAATAATGCCAAATTAAATACTTCCACGAAAAAACTATTTACACAATTCATGCCCAACATATTACACATCAATAAATGATCATATTGTACTACACACAATAGTCATTTAAGATTCAGGCTCAAGATTCATGCTTCATGGATTCATGGATTTTTTCCCCAGGTGCTCCTTTTTCCTCCCCCATCGATGGGGCAGAGCATCTACAAAACATCATGTTTCATGGGATGCTCTAGCACAGTGTGTGTGAGTGAGTGAGTGTGAGAGAGAGAGAGAGAGACAGACAGAAAGAGAAAGCAGATCATTTAAAGATGCAAAGCAGCCTACAACGCATTTCTTTACAACTAAGACATAGTGACGTGACATACGGCTAAGTATGGTGACCCATACTCAGAATTTGTTCTCTGCATTTGACCCATCCAAAGTGCACACACACACACCGTGAACACACATTTATGTACATATTATACATATTATAATGCTGCGGCGCCGGGGAGCAGTTGGGGGGTTCGGTGCCTTGGGCACCTCAGTCGTGGCCGGCCTGAGACTCGAACCTGAGATTCACCCAAGATTCATGCCACTGATACTAAATTGTACTAAAGTGTTTATATTTGTTTGTTATTACTTACTGTGTGTGAAACGTAAGATTGTAAAGGGATGAACAGGTACATGCATGCTTTTAAACTCTGTACTCTTTTCTGTGTAATCTCAGGAGCTTAGACATGGATACCGAGGGCTTTGGAGAACTGCTGCAGCAGGCTGAGCAGCTGGCAGCTGAGACCGAGGCCGTGTCCGAGCTGCCTCACGTTGAACGCAACCTTCAGGAGATCCAGCAGGCTGGAGAGAGACTGCGCTCTCGCACCCTCACACGGACCTCGCAGGACACGGCTGATGTCAAAGCGTGAGTGTGCATCTGTTTAGCAACTTATTCACCCGCTGGTTATTATTTAATACCACACCAAAACAATTTTACCAATTACAGCACTTTCTTTTGTGAAATTTTTTCTTCTTCTTGTGTCCATTTATTCTCAAGTGTTTGTCACGCGAGAGTCTTTTGCTCCAAAGAAAATTTCTACAAAATTGAATACTTACCTAACTGATTCTTATTGTCAGCTTCAAAACCATATGCTTGCTAAACTCCTAAGGCTCCACCTTAACAACATTCAGTACTTTTGGAACTAGTTACATTTGCCCTGTGTATGAAGAACCCCACACCCCACAGCAACAGGAAGCAATAAGACTTAACACAAGAGCAGCAAAGCTTTAAAGTGGATAATAAACTAAAAAAATAAGGTTAAGTAAGTTATTACAGCCTGAAACAGGTCTCTGTACAGATTAACTGTATGAACAATATTTACCAATTTAAAACTGTGTACTTAATACAGCTGCTGTCAACATCATGTATACCTTCAGATTAATATCAAAAGAATAAAACCTTATGTTGATAATGTAACTGAATCAATGATGCTTCTCATAAAACACACAAATATTTACCGAACACCACATTAGAACTTTACACATTATTGATTACTTATTGTATAACACTTGAGAATCATATTAACGGTTGCATACATTCCCTTAATCTACTCACCCTCATAATGAAGGCTTTCTAGTGAACAGGACATAACTAGTCTATCTTGAATATGAAAAATGGCAAAACAATAACAGTACTTTATGTTTGTAGACATTTAACAGCCTTTAAAATGCTGAAAAACAAACAGATCAAATACTAAGATATGTTACTCCTTAAAGCTTTCCTTCCAAGTGTGATCGAATTATTTTCCAAATCTTATTAAAAGTGCAAATCTTATTTCCTGCAGATACACTTTTCCCAGCTCTTTTGACTGATTTTCTTTTTTCTTTTCTTCTTCTTTAAAAAATAAAAAAATTCAATTTGATCATAATGATGGAGTATTTTGAGCCAGTTCTGAGACCAGCTCTAAATATACAGTATATATAAAGGAGACTTTATTCAGATGCAGCACTTAATGGATGATCCTAATAGAAGCTATCCGCTTGATGCAGTGTATGAATTATATACATCAATTAGCACCTATTTTCCCCTTCTCTATTAGATTTCAGATGTGCAGATTAACAACAGTATATAAATTAAAAAAAAAAAAACGAAAATCCAAATTACTTTTAGTCAGTATGTTGTTGTCATGCTGGTAATTGTGTAATCAGTGGAGTATGAAACCTGTCGATATACCAGTACAGCGAATAACCTTTAAATAGCTCAGTAACATTACAGGCAAACTGCGTGTCATGAGCTGCCGTCATGATCACTTCTCATTTCATAGTGATGTGTTAGTGTGTATTACATCATGAAAATTCAAAATCTCCAGTGTGACCTGAAGATTTGATAGGACCAGATATTAATATACCTGTTATCTTCTTTCGCTCCACCAGCTCGATTCTCCTGGGCTCCAGAGGACTGGACATCTTTCACATCTCCCAGCGTCTGGAGAGCCTGAGCGCAGCTACGACCTTCGAGCCACTGGAACCTGTGAAAGATGCAGATATTCAGGTGAGTCAGATTACAGAGGTATTGTAATATTTGTAAATGTGGAGATTGTAAGAAGTCTGACTGTCTTGTGTAAGATATGAAGAAAGTTTTAGTCTTTACACGCAACTATGACCGTAACCAGTCAGTGGCTTATTTTTTCAATCAAAGTAATCATTCAAAGGAAAAAAATACAAAAACATAGCAAGTTGAATCACAACTTCAAACAAAAATCCTGTAGGAATTTGATTAATATATAGATCTTAAAATGATCCAAGGTGGAACAACAGAAAAGCATTTGCCCTGTTGGGAGGTCACACTTGGGAATCGGACTAGTGGCTGTGGGTCCTAGTGATTCTCCGTATTCTAGTAAAGTTTACTTCACAGTGCATTTAAGGAAAAGTCATAAAACACATTTCACTGCATGTCATACCGTGTATGTTTATGTATACCAATAAAATTTAAATTTTCTCCTTTCCTGTCATCAGTGACATCAGTCTCGTATGTTTGGGAGGACAGTTAATCTGCCTTATGACACATAATGTGCAACAGGTGGAAAGATGTGGATGATGGCTTCATTTGTCTTAGAGGAAATCTTCATTTTTACTGATGTGTAACGGGGTGAGAAACGATGGGGAAAAATCCAATCAACATATCAGTCAAACAATAGGACAGTATATCAGCAGCTCAATGTAACAAAACAACCCTTTCACAGGATTCGCATCATCTATGAGCATTCTGGGAAAACCAAAAACATTTATGGTGTCATTGTGATTTTAATCAATAAAAATTGTTGACAACTTTCTGTCGTATAAAAGGACTAAAACATGCTGTTTTAGCAAAATAATAAACTTGCTACTGATAGCAGTGTCTTATTGTAGAGTGATGCGAAGTGAAATTCCGTAGGTGGTGAAGAAGGCTGTCAGTTTTCGCTCATTCTTCCACAGACTCCGTGTGCAACTCAGCTAGAGTTTGTGCTGCCCGTTTTGCTTCTTCTGTTCCAAATAATCCCACACAATTTTCTACAGAATTGAAGTCCAGTGATTTGGCAGGTCAGTCACAGTGACTCAGTGTACCGTCATTCTTGTCAGACAAATCGCGCACACATTTCTTTCTTCAGCGGTCATCCTGTTACGTAGGAGTGTCAGTGTTGTGTTAAGTCTAGCTGATAATCGACAGTTTTATGCTGAGTAATATACGTACAGTTGTACAAAACGACGCTGCTATTGGTGGCAGCTTCTTTATTTTCCTTATTTCTTAACATGCCAGATATACATCTGCTTCTTAATCTATAGCCACAGAAATCACACAATAAAATAAATCTCTTTCGATGTTGATTTAACTATTTTTTTTAAGATTCTTCTATAGTTTAGAGCCTCTACTTACAGTATCTTTCACTCAGTGCTACTGTATCTAATCTACTGTATGTGCACTAGAGGGCGATAGAGGACACAGCACAAGGGCGTAGTATTTGCTGCCTTTTTGATGATCATTCTTGTTGAAAGTGTTCCTAGAGGACATTAGGTACCTAATGATATTTAAAGCCTGATATTGATGTGTAAATCATGTTTTAATTGGTGTATACTGTCTCTAGTCAATGGTGCCTTTTTAAACAATTATTTAAACTGCCTCAGCTTGGGATATGAGCTGTTCGCTTGAAGACTGATGATAAATGATAGTATGATAAATTCATTGGAAATTTTGCTTAAATAGGTCCTCCTGAATATGTGCAGATGTCTTCTTGGTTTTGATTTATTGGTGCTTTTCTAAGAAAGAATAGCAGATTGATGTGTGGTGATGTGTAGAGCTGAGATATTAGACCCTTACCTGGAAACTGAGTCATGGAATGACACAGTGGTGACCGAACAGAGAGAATTAAATCATCTGGCTGAATTTTGCTCACAGCTCATGGTGTACATCATGAGGAAATTTTATGAACCTCGTTCATTTTAAATGTATTCACAAAGCTAAGGATGATGATCAGATGTTACGATTAGTCAAGATTGGAGCAGGTTTGCACGGGTTGGTAGTTTGATTCCCACCTACTGTAGCTAGCAGAAGTCATTAGACTCAATTAACCACAAATAGAACGTTATGTCTGTAGACTAATTTGGCCGAGCCTTTGTCCAGCATTTCTCAAGTTGAGATGTTTGATTATATATTTTCCAATATCATTTTCTTTGGAAAGGATGAAGTGATTTCCAGTAAGGGGTCATAGTGAACAGTAATGCTCTCTTGTGTTTGTGGTGCATTGTGGGATTTTCTTTAGGGCTCATACATTCCAGGGCACTAGAAAGATTCTGTGATTGAGACAGACTTTAAAATGGCCGACTCCCTGATCAGTGCCCTGACTGCTAAACTAGAGATCTGATGTCCAACTTCATCTCCTGCACTAGTAATAGAGGTTTAAATGGTATTTATCTTAATCTGGCTGCATTTCTCATCATTAAGTTGTTTTTTTTTTGCCTCGCAGTAAAAGGGTCCGGCTGCACTGGGCACTTGGTGGATTTCAACATTTTCCCGTTTTGAACAGACTGAGATGGGGTTGAATGACTGGGCATTTAGGGAGTGTCTATAAAAAGACTGACAGGAAGCCCACGTAAACATAGACAAGCACTCAGGCCCAAAACCCAGTTTTTATGAGAACTGGTTTTCACAACCACATTATACACTTCGGTTAATCCCATAGCTTCAACAGCAGTGTTTTTTTTTTTGTTTTTTTTATCGTTTTTTTTTTTTTTTAAATCATGTTCCACATATTTTTCAGATTATTTTTAATAGTAATAAATAATGCAGCAAGGAAGATGTAAGGCTTCCTGTGTCTTATCTGCTTTTTGTGCACTTAACCCTGGACCTCAATTTCGTCTGTCCCATAAGATCTTGTCCTGTTATTTCAGACCGGATCATGGACACTTGTCAGTCATGGCTACGTGTTCATCATAGGGTCATCATATGCGTGCGTTTTTTTAGTTTTTAGTTTTAATCGATGCAGCACGATAGAGAGAGGTTTTGTCGACTCATCACGTTAGCGTATCGATCCCCTTATGTTTTGTATCGCATCCTGAAGGCTCAGTGTGTCTCCTCCCTCATCCGAGTCTGCATCTCCCTCCCTCTTTCCCTTCTTAGCCTAGATATTTCTGTGGTGGGGCCTGCCAGAGTGTTTCTCTTACTGGAAGTGCACTTAGCATCTGGCAGTAAAGCTCTCTCTCTCTCTCTCTCTCTCTCTCTCTCTCTCTCACACACACACACACTCACACACACATACACTCTCTAACTCTCTTTTTCCCAGTACGGACCGTGTGTCTTTGATCCACCAGCACTTAGCATGCTTTGAATTGATGTGTCTCTCTTAATAACTGAATTATTTTTAATATAAAGACTTTTGAAAGTCTCTTATTTCGGAAATATAATGAATATGACTCTATACATATGCCATGAGGAAGTGTGTGTGTGCGTGTGCGTGTGCGTGTGTGTGTGTGTGTGGTGGGGGTTAAGGATGTCAGACAGCTATTGTGTGCTGCATTTATGTTAAGTTATTGTTCTTTGTGCTGCTCTGTCTAAGGCTGCTGAGCTGCTTGTCTCAAGACAAAGAAAGCATACACTGTTGATAAGGCGTAGCCGGGTATATGTCCCTGCATGTGTGTGTTGGTAAATTTAGTGTAAAAGTTATTCATTATTTTTTGACGAATGGAGAGCTGTGAATTGGGCTGTATGAGATGTATAAGAATGAGATTATGCATCACCACTCTCTAATACTGTATAGATCAGAGAAGAAGGTAAGGCCTATAGCGATTCGCTTTTCTGTACATGATAGAAGTGTGGAGGTTGTGCAGCGCAGCAGGAGCATGTAGCAGCATTTGAGCCAGGAGTGGGATGTATGGAAAGACATCACACTATGACATCAAGACGGTAGAATCATGAAATGCGCAAGTCTTTTCCTTCTCTCCTGCTTTTTGCTTCTTTTGCATTCTGTCTTCGAGAGCAGTGCCTGTTGTCTGCTCCCACACTGTGATAGATGCAGCTGCTTTAGCTCACGAGGGTGAAATAGCTATACATGCACTCGTGCTTGGCCTGGCCAGCCGCTCCAAAGCCACTGCACTCTTCTCATTAACTAAACATGACTCTTAAGAGGATTATTAGCCCAATTTCTGGACAGGATGTCGGAAGCCATCAGGAGAGGGGAGGAAAAAAAATCCATTACCATAATTGCGTTGCGCTAAGAGGGGGGGGGGGGAGGAAGGATGCAGAGATGTATAAAAAAGGAAGAAATGAGTGAGACTGAAAGAGGAGGATGGCAGGGATGCTGGAGGGAAGAGGGAGGGGTAGATGGGTGATGGAGAGCGGTAGACGGTTCAGGCTGAATTATCACTCCTCCTCCATATCCCCCCCCTCGTCTATGTACAGACTTGGTATGGTCCTCCTCTGACAATAAAGCAGCCCACAGGAACCCTGCTCGTGGCACATATCTGGGTTCAGACCAATGGCCCGGCACGGGGTGGGAAGGCTCTCGTGGCAGTCTAGAGTGTGTGCCGGCATCGAGGTCAGAAAAAGCCAGAGAATGGCACTGACCAACTTCCTGAAGCTAGGGGAAAAGGAAAGAATGTGTTGGGTGCAGCCACACACTGCTCCTGGCTATATGCAACTACACCGACAGACTGAAGCACGGCGTGGGTAAGTATCTCCTGCACACACATACATGCTTGCAGACTTGCACGAGTTCACTATACGATTCAATTGTAGCACTTGTGTCATGCAGATTCCATACCTTACACCTTGTCTTATAATAATGCTTTAGAATTCCGATGATATTGATAATGATGCTGGTAATGAGGATGATGATGATACCGAAGAAGGCTCGGTGGCCACACAGGAAGTAGTGGCATTAGGGTGGGGTTCCTGTCTTGGTCATTGTTTCGAAGTGCTAATGGCAGAAGCGGGAGCATCTTCCTCATTAAATTAAACAGCGCAGATAAACAGCATGATTTCACGACTGGATTATATCTGCGACTTTTGTCCAGTGAGTGCTGTGCCAATATATTTGCTGAACAGAATTTTTTTTTTTTTGCTGCATGTGTGACAGCCATTAATTAAACATATAGGTTAAAGGGTACCATTCAGTTTGTATGTACTGCAGTCAACAGAAACGACACAGTCTGCACATACTAGATTGGATTTGTAAAAGCTCCAGATTGTAAATGTGAATGGTCCATCCTGACAAAAATTAGACATCTCAATGTGTAGCGTTTCCAAGATACTGTATGAATTCTCCTGAACATTCCAGAAAATCTCAGTAGTATCTTATATTGGTTACAATGTCCTCTTTCCCCACCTACGTGCAGTTCCCTATATGAGTGCATGGCTGTCTGGGTGGGAACTGCTCTCTTTGTGTGTCACACAAAATTCCCTCATCGTCGGATAACACACATTCTGACAAACGCACAAATCTACACAAGCCGTACGTGCTGAAATTTTATGCCGCAATACGAGTCCTAATGTCTCCTGATTACTATTAACATTGAGTTATAAAACCAGCAAGAGAGATATGAGATAATCTAACTAGGCCTTTTACATCTTTAAGATATGAGCATAGCCTCAATATGTAAAAAATAAATAAATAATTAAATAATTAAAATGCAGGATTTTAGAGTGGATAAATCCTGTTCCATGGTCTGGGACCCTTTATGGACAGCGGGTGGCGCTAGCATCTCCTGTGGTCTAGTGGAGGACAAGGCCACGATGACTGAGCTAGAAATGACTGGCCAAAAAAACAGCAGTGAGATTCATGGCTCTTGTTTCACGATCGAACGATTGAAAAATGCACACACCATTAACCACTCTCCTCTCTCCATGGGTCTCCACCCATCTCCACACGCTCCACTCCTCCGTATCCCGGGTCACAGCAAAATCAGTCCTCATTTGCAGCTGTCAATCAAAGGTGTGGTTGAGTTGGTTGTCTGTCAATCAGTTACTGAGGTGGGGGAGGGGCAAAAGGGGTAATGGGGTAGGCTAGAGAAGTCAGAAGGTGGTGAGGGGGCAGGGGGAGAAGCTTCCTGAAGAGTCATGAGATGGGGAATGAATAGAGGTGTTCGTACAGACGTTCAGAGAGGTCGAAAACGTCTAAAGAAAAGTACTTCAGGGCAGCTGAGAAGATGGTAAAGGAAGCAATAATGCGATTAAAGAGGGGTGTGGTGTGTTGAAAGAAGACATTATTCCATATGAGGGTATGACTCAGACGACAGAGTGAGGCATCATGAGATTATAGGTAGTATCATGTTCTAAAAGCCTCAGGCGAGAAAATGTATTGGGTGTCTTACTGGCATTCAGAAGGCTTCCACCACCACACGGGGTCGCTGTTTCATGTAACGCTTCACCCTTCAGCCCCACCCAGCTGCATTCTGATTGCTCTTCATCTGAAACTCCAAGCTGACCACTGCCAACTTCCCCTCATTTTGTGTACCCTGCTATCCCCAGCCCCTGCCGTGCATGTGTTTGCTGCAGATGGCTGTTCTGTGCCACTGTGAGAGCGAATGTGCTCATTTCTTCTGCAAAGTGTCCTTTCCTGTCGCCAGTCACAGCACACAGGGTTTCATTGGATTGAGCGAGTGAGGATGTATGTTCGGTGCCGGTGTCAGGGGATTCGCTATACAGCCGGGTATTTGTTGTAAGGCTGCATGGTTTCCTGACGAATCTTCGCAGTCGAATTTCAAAGATCTTCTTCCTGCACTCAGATATCAGAGTCCCTCTGGCGTAGCTTGCAACCATTCAGAGTTCGAATGATTTCTATGTCCCTGTTTTATTCAAAAATAAACTAATACAGTAAAGGAGATGTGTTATGAGATAACATCCCCTAGTCTTACAGTTGAGAATATGATTCCTGTGCCATCACAAGTCTATAAGATGTTATGATAATAACCATTATCGTTTTTAGCAGTGCAAATGGAATTGGTTTACAGGATGCCAATAAAAGGCAGATCCCTAATCAAGCTTTGTGGGAAATGCTTTCGCAAAATATCAATCAGACGCGCTGTGAGCAGCTCGTCGTACACAACCGCGTGTAAAAGCATGCTTTTCGAAAGTGTTTCACTTCCAGAACCTTCTAGAATGAAACCGAAGATCTCTTGAAGCAACCCGAAGCTAGTCTGGCGCCACCATGTTGGAAGAAAGGAATTACAGCGTGGCGAAATTCGCCGGTCGATTAAAAGCGGATTTTCTTTAACTGGTGATTTTGTTAACGATGCCTATTCTTTGTCTTTGCCGTCCTTGTGCCTGCAAAGACGTTCAAGGAAGGAAGGAGAGAGTGTGACAGATTGAGAGAGAGAAAGAAAGAGAGGGCGTGTACTCTGAAAGCCAAGAGGGGGAAAAGTAGGTTGCAGCACATTTAACCTCCAGGCCGTGTCTGTTTTTCCAGGGCTTTCTGAAGAATGAGAGAGACAATGCACTGCTGTCCGCTATTGAGGAGTCTCGCCGCAGGGTAAGTCTCCACTTCACTTTGCAATCAGTTAATCTATCTGCACACACGTCTTAATAAATAATAAGTTTATATAAATAAACGTATTATTTATTTATTATTTAGATAATAAATAAGTTTATTTTTGCTTTTATAAGGTCGGTTTTATTTTACATCAACAAAAAAAAAAAAAAAAAAAAAAAAGAGTTTGGCCCTATTAAGTTGTCTCATCACACATTTCCACTAACATTAACTTCACAGCATTAGAGTAAAAATAGGACTGTAGGCCAGCCGTTATCCCTCACTTAGTCAGAGGGGAGACTTCTAGTGGGTCAATATCTTCTCCATCTTCTCCATACTTAATCTATTATCTCTCTGGCTTGAAGATTAAGAGATCTGTGTTAGCTATCGGTAATAGAGAAGCATTTGCTACAAAAGAAGAAATCAGTTTATCAGCTTTATTAGCCATAGGAATGAAGTCATTTTTCCAAAGCTGCTTTCTTTCTAAACATGTTTTAACAATAAGAATGACTCGTAATAGCTGAAGCATTTCACTCCATTACGTCTGACTGCATTTTGGTTAAGAACTAATCGATTTAAATCCTTCAAAAAACTGCACAGAGTCTCCATCCATCTTTGGAGCTCCAGAGATTTTCCTCAACTTAGTGGGAACATGTCACCTTGTGCAACCCCCTCCCCCACCCTCCCTCAACACACTTTGTTCCATAAAAGATTTTCTTTGCTGTTTTAATTAGAGCGTTCGCAATTACCACACGCCGGTCCTCCGGGATTGCGTGAAATAGACAAAAAGGTCTATTCAATCAGGCTGTATGCTAAATCTGTAGCAGGCGTGAAGGCAGACCCAGTTAGTGGCACACTTCCTTTAGATGAGAGGGAGCACATTTCTGAGCTTTCTCAGTTTCTGATTCTTTGGCCTGAATGGAGAAGGAAACGGCCATCGTTACAAGGCCATGGCTGCCGGTATATAGTGCACTGTAAACACACACACAAACGCAGGACTAAGCTTCTCCCATCTCCCTCCGGTGGCTATTTTTGATGCATCTCATGCTGGTTAACCTATTTATTTAATAGAGCTTTTTTGTCTTTTTTTTATTCTCCTCCTCCTTCAATTTTATTCTCGCTCTTGCTCTCTCTCTCTCGCGCTCTCTCTCTCTCTCTCTCTTTCTCTCCATGCACCTTCTTGCAGACTTTCCTGCTGGCGGAGGAATATCATCGTGAGTCCATGTTGGTGCAGTGGGAGCAGGTGAAGCAGAGAGTGCTACACACCCTGCTGGGAGCAGGCGAGGATGCACTGGACTTCAGCCAGGATGTGGAGGTCTATAAACACACACACACACACACACACACACACACACACACGCACCAATGCTCACTCACAGTCATCAGTCAAATGTTCATTTCACACTGTGTATAGCTTTTGCACACCGCAATGACATTAAATCTGTATTAAAATGTAAAGCTGGAAATATGATTCACTCAGAAGTAGATTTCTGTTGCTATGTATCTCTATACACACACATGTTTTTGGTATCATACTGTATGGCCAAATGTTTGTGGACACCTATTAATCACACCACTATGCACTTTGTGAACATCCCATTTTTTATTTAGTCCACTTTGGGTGTGATTGTGTGGGTTTGTGCTCATTTGGCAGCCATAGCTTTATTGAGATCGGGTGAGGAGGCATGGGGTGACGTTCGGTACTCAGTTTTGCTTAAAAATGTACAGTGTGGTTGAGGTCAGGGCTCAGTGCAGCATATTCAAGTTCTTTCATATATTCATGTAACTCACTTTATGCACAGTGAAGGGAAATTACAATGCTACAGCATGCAAAGACATTCTGTAAAATTGTGTGCCTGCAGCTGTTTGGCTATAATTTGGAGGAGAACCACATATGGGTTTGCTGGCCAGGTGTCCACATAGTTTTGAATATATAGTGTGTAGTGCAGTGTTCTGGTGTGTGTGTGTGGCCTGGATTTCTTTGTGCGTGTGGGAGGGGGATTAAAATAGCAGTCCCACACACACACCTCATTGGATTTCTGTGGTGCCTAAGTAAATGCAATTGATGGTTGAAAGATCTGTTAGGAGGAAGAATGGAGGAAAAATATCCAAATTTTAACCTTCAAGCCGCATTTTATTTTTTGTCACACAATTTTTAATCACTAGAAGAAAGCCCTGTATGTAATAAAGTAGTTAGTGAAATCTAATTTAAATCTCTCCTTTTCCTTGGGTGTGTTTCTTTTGTACAATATAATAATTTTTTTACTGTAAACCGTAAACGTATATAGTGGAAAAGATGCTATTTTGGATTTATACCAACTGTGTGGAAAATAAAAAATAAAAAAAAATCTTGAATTCCTTTTTTGAATAGTACAGCATCTTCTGGTAGGTTGCCAAATAAAAATGAATACAAGATAATATTATCTTAAAAAACACAAACTACTAATGTTTTTATATATATAAAATAAAAAAAAATAAAAAAATAAAAAGCTGATCTGTTTTTGTCCCTTAAGTTTTCTGATGATATTTAACATGGTCTGTTTTGACCACTAGCTCTTAACTGACAATTGGGTTATGAGATGCTAAAGGATGCTGAAGGATACACGTGTTCGGCCTTCACAAACTGACCAGAGTAAAAAATATTGGAAGGCAGCATTCAGTGCAGGGATTCAGTTTGCGCTTGTTGCTTGTGAAAGCAGTGTATTTTATGTTAACGACACACTTATAGACTGATGAAATGGCATTAGGGGTTTATAAAGTGGACAGAGTAATGTATTTTACATCCACCCGTGCTGTGACCTGGACAAAGTCTGGCCTGCATTATTATTGTTTGTTAAATCTTCATCACGACACATCCACCCACATACACGCATACACACACTTCTACTGTCTTTCATTTTCCTTTGTGGCTATGTGCGCGAGTGAGCGTGCGTGACCGTTTGTGTGTGTGAGGGTGCGTGTGTGAGAGTGCGCGCGTGTGTGAGAGAGGGCGCGTGCGCGTGTGTGAGGACGTGTGAGCGTGTCTAACTCTTAAATTATTAATTAGCAGTTAAATTTTGCAATGTAGGACCCGCTGTTCACTTCCTGTGCTGGGAGCATCCATGATGCTCTCAGTCTGTTTCTTTTTCTACAGCACACTTCTTGTATAATCCATTTAAACTTTTAAATGAGTGATGTCATCCAGATAAATTGTCATTCTTTTGAAGAAGTCAATTCTTTTGCCTGAGGCAAGTTTTATTGTGTGCACATGAGCACTGTTGAGAGATGTGCACTCGAGCTTGGGTTTATGTTCTCTGTAGATTTCACGCTGCATTGATCATTGCATTTATATGAAAACATATTTGAGTGAGAGTTCTGTGCCTCTCATACCCTGTTTACACAGGAGTTGCAGTTGTCTTTGTTGTTTCTGGTGTGGAGAGCTACATACAAATAAATCAAACAGACCATCTAATCTGTGTGTGCGTGTGCATGTGTGTGCATGTGTGTGCGTGTGTGCGTGTGTGTGTTTGTGTGATCCCTCCACACAGCCGAGTTTTATAAGTGAAGTGGGAGCTCCTGGACGCAGCGCTCTGGACAGTGTAGAGGTGGCTTATGGGCGACAGGTGAGCCTACTGCTTATGCACAATATTTAAATGCATGTCCACTACAGTACTTTTGATCATCTCTCATGTCACAGCTTCATATTAATGTACTCATTCTGTTATTGATTCTATAGTTACAACTGAAAGGATGAAAATCTCACGAAATCTCATTGATATATTGACACTTTCTAAATGTTGGTTTCTGTTACGTGATAAACACATCAGGATTGTGCTTATTATTTAGCTTTGTGGGGAGATACATGACACAATGTAGTCATTGACTATTTTTTTGTCTTCTTTAGTTTATTCCTTACACACGTAGTCATTATTTCCACCAAACTGAACATTTTTCATCGTACTTAAACCACTAATTTAAGCGGACGTGTCCATGTAAGCTGTGCTCCACTGTCTGTTCACACTACGTGACTAGGCTCAATTAGGTCATGTACTGCAAGCCCAAGCCCTAATTGATCCAAAAGATTGATTGGCTGACTAGGGGCATTATGGGTAATCTCTCTATTCCAGCACAAAGGCACTATCTCTTTTGGTCACTTTATTACCTGCAGTCACCATGTGCCGCCATATCGCCGCCGGAGTCCTGTTTCTCGTCTTGGTTTTCTTTTTCAACGACCTTCTAAATGTTTTCATTGTTTTAATATTGTTTTTTATCGTCCATTTCTTTACTGCAAGGTCATAGCCTAAACTGACACATGACCTTCCCGTAAGGATGTGTGTGAGCGCTTTCCTCTCTCCCTCAGATCTACGTTTTCAACGAGCGGATTGTAAACGGACACAGTCGGCCCAATCTGGGGGAGTTGTGTGCCTCGGTAGCTGACAGTCTGGATGATAAGGTTAGTCCCAATCATAGCTGCCAATTACTTTTGCTTTCTTTAAAATTGTTTTTAATTGACAACCTTGTGTTCATTAGCGTTGTGATGATCTATTAGCTACCGAAATGTATTTGTAGTTGTCATATTGTTTTGTGTGTGTGTGTGTGTGTGTGTGTGTGTGTGTGTGTAGAACGTGTCTGACATGTGGCTGATGGTGAAGCAGATGACGGATGTGCTGCTGGTTCCAGCCAAAGACACGCTGAAGAGTCGTGTCTCTGTGGAGATGCAGATGGCTTTTGTCCGACAGGCTCTGATTTTCCTGGAGAACAGGTTAGAGATCAGACAGGAGAACAGTGTGTGGGTAAAAGGTGGTGGTGGGGGGTGTCGGGGGGGATCATTTTATATGAACTGACCAAATACACAGACTTTTGGGCTGAAAATAACAGTCTCATGGATGCTTATGGTACTGAACTGGGAACAAAAGCAGGAACAAAACCAACCAAAGGCATAAATATGTGCACAATTATAACACAATTCTAAAATGTCACAATATTTGCTGTACAAGCTCACAGTATTTACATTTCTTTGAAATATAGTAATTGAAATACTTAAAATCATCCGTCCGTCATTCAGTTTGCTGAAGTTTATGGTTCCCCCCTCATTTATTTTCAATAATTGTACTTTCAAAGTCAATAACACAAGCTCTTCTCACAAATGATAGATTATTCCTTTCAAAACATCTATTTTAAGTACATCCTATGCTATGAATTTGCTAATTCTATACTAAATAACCTCAAGTTGAGTGACAATCCTTTTAAAAATGTGTTTAGTTTAAATAAAAACTATATGCTGAACTCTGTATGAGGGCCCTGGCCTAAAAAAAACTTTTTAAACCACTGCTCTAAACCTCATGACCTCTTTTTACAGCTATAAGAAATACACCATGGTGACGGTGTTTGGGAACCTGCACCAGGCTCAGTTAGGCGGTGTACCTGGCACTTATCAGCTTGTACACAGCTTCCTCAACATCAAACTTCCCGGCCCACTTCCAGGCATGCAGGTAGTGCACCTTCGCTGCAGCATGACCCTCTACATCACTCACTAGTGTGTGCCTGTGTATATCGTAGATAACACGGTGACAGATATTCCCAGCATGAGAGAATAAGCCTCTTAGTTCAGATGTTCCTGTGAAAAGTGTGCAAAAGCAAGAGCACTGATAGACAAGCTTCATTTATGTGCTTGTGTGTGGAGCAGGATGGTGAGGTGGAGGGCCACCCGGTGTGGGCTCTGATCTATTACTGCCTGCGATGTGGAGACGTGGCTGCAGCCATGCAGGTGGTGAACCAAGCGCAGCACCAGCTAGGAGACTTTAAGACCTGGTTCCAGGAGTATATGAACAGCCCGGATCGCCGGTGAGATTAACTAGAATCACGTCACACACTCAAAGCTGCACTGTGTTGCTGTTCTTTTACTGTGTGCACACCAACATAACTTTAAGCAAAGAGTTAACATGTGTGTCTGTTTGATCAGCCTAGCGCCAGCTACAGAAAATAAAGTACGGCTGCATTACCGGCGTGTGTTGCGCAACAGCGCTGATCCCTATAAGCGCGCCGTCTACTGCATCATCGGCAAGTGCGACATCGCAGACAACCACGGAGAGGTGGCTGATAAAACAGAAGACTATCTGTGGCTCAAGGTAAGACTCCAGCTCTTCTTTCTGGCACTGATTCTGATTGCAGCACTATACAGTTTATGTGCCTCACAGACAGATGTTGTGTAGATTTATACATGAAACCAACCATGCAATAAACATTAAATAATACAGAACTGAACTCTTTTGTTCAGGATTGTTGATAGTGTGCTAATTGTCCTGAGCAGCATTAAGAGCATGTAAAGTGGCTTTTGCAGTGGTTTCCCCTTTGTTTTATGTTCCAAGTCTCTATTTTGATATATATATATAAATTGATTATTATAATTATTATTATTATTATTATTATTATTATTATTATTGGGTGTCATACTTAAATGTTAAGCAGTGGTTCTGTTGTCCTGTAGCTGAACCAGGTGTGTTTTAATGAAGATGGCAGCAGTGCTCCACAGGAAAGACTCACTGTGGCCCAGTTACAAAAGCAGCTCCTTGAGGACTATGGTGAGATGCATGCCCATTCCACTTCTCCAGATTTTTTTTTATCATACTGCAGTTTATTATGTACATTTCCATAGCTCTTTAGACCCACAGTGTTCATAAAGCACTCTCTAAACATTAGACCAGCGGTGTCCAATCGGTGTGGGTGCAGATTTTCATTCCGACCAATCAGTTCTTGCCTTTAATAGACTCTGTTGTGGATTCTGCTTGGTTGGAATGTAAACCTGCTCCTACACCGGCCCTTTCCGGATAAGATTGGACACCGCTGCATTAGATGCTTGGGTCAAAACAAGGCACCAAGGGAATGCATCACCGGCCGTTGCTTTGATTTTTCGGCCCTCTTGAAGGAAGCGATTCAGGAGGAGGAAATTTATTCTTCAGCAGTTAGCTTGTCCTAGATAAGCTCTCTTTGACTTAAAACTTCTTCTCGCTGCATTTTAAAAGGCACTGCACTATATTTTCCCCACCTGCCTGATGAGTCAAGCTTATCTCTCACGATGCCCCACAACTAGGCTGCATTAAACACTTGTGCTGATAAGGACCGCTCCGCTTCCAGCTGCAGCTCTTTTCACTGCTCTTTTTATAAACGTCAGCTCGAATCACAGCCTACATGAGAAGGGATTATTTCAGCTCATGCGAATGCAAAGAAAGCAGCCTCTTTACAGATGTGGAGGATTTTTGTAAAGCTCATTACTTGCTTTAAGGAGCATATATTTCTTTAAATTGCACATGCTCATCTTGTTGGTTTTTTTGTGTGTGTGTGTGTGCGTGCGTGCGCGTGCACTGCGCACATACTGAAATACACGAATAATATTTTCTAGAGTGATATCTTAGAACTTGAATCCTGATAACTTTTTACACTTTAACAAATATTAGATCATCTTTAAAAATGTTTACGACTTATGCTTTTTATGCACTTTTTACTAAATGAATACAAATGGTCTAGTTTGTTAAATGTTGCCAGTCTGCAAATTTGTGCAGCATTATTATGGTTTGTGTATCAATAATGTTCCAAAATGTCCTGAACATATTGCAGTACTAAATAATATCTTATTGTTCTCCTCAGGCGAGTCTCATTTCTCGGCCAGCCAGCAGCCGTTCCTTTACTTTCAGGTGCTTTTTCTGACCGCACAGTTCGAGGCAGCTATAGCGTTCCTCTTCCGTGTTGAGCGTCTGCGCAGTCATGCTGTGCACGTGGCCCTCACCCTCTATGAACTTAAGCTGCTCCTCAAATCATCAGGACAGAGCGGACAGCTATGTACGCTGGTGACAGATTTGTGCTGATATATATTTTCCTTTTTTTGGTGACATGCAATGCAAGCCAAAACAAAACATTTTTCACATTGTTATTGCATCATTTCTAATATTTCATTGTTATTGCAAGTTACTAATTTAATTACTAGAATTATTTAGACCTAGTCAAACAGAGCTTTTATCAATATTGAGAGTGCATAAATAAAGCTTTATGTGTACAGAGGGTGTGAGTGGTTTGAAATGTGACATAATGCATGATCTTCAGTTTTCATTTGAAGAGCAGTGGAATAATTCTTATGAGAAATCCACAGGTTTTATATAATTGACACTATAACTGCTAGATAATTGAGTGTTGATTGATTTATCTCCTGTTTTCACAGTGAGTCAGGAACCAGGAGATCCCCCCATGGTGCGACGACTAAACTTCATCCGTCTTCTCATGCTCTACACTCGTAAATTTGAGGCCACAGACCCACGAGAGGCTCTGCAGTACTTCTACTTCCTGCGGTACATAAATCCAACTAAACCTAAACAAACTCATGTGAACCTGACCTTAGATAAATGTTTGATTTTGAGCATTTTCTACTAAAAAGCCCCCAGTTTAACTGGAAGTCATTTCACCTTCACTGCAGGAATTGCACTATTTCTCTAAGAATGGATGAATAATTCATGAGGGACTTTATGGGTGCAGTCACAATGCACTCTGACTCATGATTGTTTCCAGGAATAATGAAGCCATTTTCACACACCTTCATGTTTGAAAGCTGGCCCGGTGTTTGGAGACCACATGGTTGATCATTTTATTATCATGTATATAGCTGTTATTAACAGGACTGTGTGTGTGTGTATTTGGCAGGAATGAGAAAGACAACCAAGGAGAGAACATGTTCATGCGCTGTGTCAGTGAGCTGGTTATTGAGAGTCGTGAGGTAGGGTGTTGCTGTGCCTCAGAAGTCAGACAGTTTGTTTTTTACCGCTTGTATGACTTCTCTAAAATTCTTAACCTGCCTTTTCCTTTTACAGTTTGAGATGCTTCTTGGAAGGCTTGAAAAAGATGGAAGCAGAAAGGTATGCCTCTAGGTTCTGTGCTCTGCCTTGTAGCGTTATATAACATGCAAGGCGGGGTTAGAAGAACACGTTCTGCAATCATGCCTCTATTCAAAGCTTCTCCGGGAGCTTTATTTCAGCTCATTGTACTCATGCTCATTCATTATTGTACCCATTCAGCTCTACACAGGCTGTAAAAATGTTCTATTGTTTCAGCACTCATGAAGTACAATGTTTGCTTTGTTCTTTTGGTGGACAACATTTTATAAATACAAGCGTGCGTCCTGAATTGCTGCCCGTCTCTAAAAAGGGATTGTGTTAATCCTTTCAGCCTGGTGTGATTGACAAGTTTGCCGGAGACACACGAGCCATCATCACCAAAGTGGCCTCAGAGGCCGAGAACAAGGGTCTGTTTGAGGAAGCTGTCAAACTTTATGAGTTAGGCAAGGTCAGTGAAACCATGACACAGGAAGTGCACTTGTTGGTGATTGGGTGTGTGTGTAAGAACAAGTTGCATTTTTACATATTTTTGCTTGCTACCAATAGAACCCTGATAAAGTGCTGGAGTTGATGAATAAGTTGCTGAGTCCAGTAATTGCCCAAGTCAACGCTCCACAGTCAAACAAAGAGAGACTCAAGAACATGGCGCTAGGTGTTGCTGAAAGGTACGTTTCTCCTCTCAATGAAAATCTCAAATTAAATTCACACAAAGTAAATCTCCACCCTGAAACACATTATTTATGTTTGTTGAAATATTTGTGATGCACCACTTTGTTGGTTGCTACTGTATGTTTATTATTTCTGAGACGTCAGCTACAATCTGCCAAAAAAGGTCACAGGGGTGTTGCTAGTTCTGTTACAATGAGGTTTTGTTTTTATTAAAACAAAAGGAAGGGTTCTTACCATTTCCCATGTCGTACTAATAAGAAATCCAACAAAATGGAATAGTGATGCAATGCAGGTATATACAGAACACAGTTGTGCTAAGTGACGCAGTCGATGGTGATATTAGCATGAAATTTGCTTTTGAGGAAGAACACTGGGCAAACTGAAGTACTAAACTCCTGCCACATTGCTCTCTATAGACCTGGATGATGCAAGGGCTCAGTCCCACTGGCACCATTGTCAGCAGGCATATGAATAGCATTGTGGGTAATGTAGCAAGAAACTGTTAACCAAAACAAAAACAGAGCATCGATGCAAGTAGTATTAATAGCAAGTCATTCAAGGTGGACTTTTCCTTTAAGCCTTGCTCCAATTGATTTGTTGGATATGCTGCTGATTCTGAGGAGACGCTGGGGCAGGAGATGCTATTTTGAAGATGTGGTTCTTTCAGGTTCCGCACTAATGGTATAGCTGGAGAGAAATCTGTGGATAGTACCTTTTACTTACTCCTGGACCTCATGACCTTCTTTGATGAATACCATGCCAGCCACATCGACCGTGCATACGACGTGAGTTAAGATGGAGTCTGTGTTCAACTGCTCAATGTGCCACTTATTGTACTTTTATAACCATTTGTGTATGCGTGTCAGGTAATGGAGAGGTTAAAGCTTGTTCCTTTGAGCCATGACCAAGTCGAGGAGAGGGTAGCAGCATTCAGGAACTTTAGCGATGAGGTAAGAGAGCTCATTATCAGAACACTTTACACTTTTGCATGAAATTCTGCTGTCATTTTAATATTATTTCACTGGTTTCAATACTCATAATGCTGATTCTTCCTCCATGCAGGTCAGACACAATTTATCCGAGGTGCTTCTTGCCACTATGAACATTCTGTTCACCCAGTACAAGCGCCTGAAGGGGGCGACAGCGGGAACCCCGGGCAGACAACCGCGCACACTGGAGGACCGAGACTCGGTTGGGAAAACCATACACATTTATCTTAGCACAGCAAGACAGTTTTATAGATATTTCACTCTAGTTTTGAACATTGACATTGTGTTACAAAGTAATCAAGGTTAAAGTCTTTTGAAATAATTATTTTTAAAGATATATTGGGACTTACTTATATTAAGACACTCCTGAAAAGAAGTGTGTGAAATTCATACCTAAAGGTGCCTCACTCGCATATAACCTCATATAATATAATTATAACCTCTTCCAATCTCATAAATTGTTACTCCGATGTATGCTTACTCTCATTTAGTGTGGTCTTAGATCATTCAGCCATTTTACGGTGTGCAACTGTCCAAAAACTTTTCAAAAAGTTTAACATTTACTGTGTAAGTAAAGCACAGTGAGCTAGCGAGATTCTGATTGTGATCTTTGCAGGCAAAAGCAAGACAGCCAGAAGTTAATCTGAATAATAATCCTTAACATTTGTTATTTTGGTCAACTATATTTGTGTTTTGTTTATTTATTGGCTTGGGATTTTTTTTCACCTATTTGACTATTTTCTAGAATTCAGCTTCTGTGATATTAGATGTGTTTTTTCAGAGCATTAAGACATATTAGTGATATGCAAACTGCTAGTGCTCTTCTGTAATGCAGTGTGTCCTCTACATTTACATGCACAGATACTACGTGGCCAGGCACGGGCACTGATCACTTTTGCTGGGATGATCCCATACCGCATGGCCGGAGATACCAATGCCAGGCTAGTACAGATGGAGGTCCTGATGAACTGAGAGAGAGAAAAATAGTGTGTGTTTGTGTGTGTGTGTGTGTATATGTTCCTACCCCCTCATAAATTCTGTTTCTTCATTAATCATACCCTGTGCGAATTTATATTTGTATTCTTTTTCATAGTTTTGAAAAATAAAACACAAATTTCAGTTTTCTTTGTATTTTGGTTCCTCTTTTGTTTCTCATCACCTTGTTTCATTTATCTTATCCTTTTTTTATGTTCTGTGCCATTTAAAATCCACTTGATTCATATAATTATTGAATGAAATCATTTATAATCTCTCATACAATTTTATGTACAAGTCAAGTCTGATAATTAACGTTTTAATTAACCAGAACCATTTTCTCACACACCTTTTATAGTATTTTATATTCAGACTGACTCAAAAGAGACTACCAGTGCCAGTTTCTTCACGATGGTTGGACCACAAGCCATTTGTACAAAAGACTGACTTGACTTTGTCCAAATCTTTGTGACATTCTCTCAACTGATTGAGGGGTATGACTGAAATAGAGAATCGCTCAGAATTTGAAGGTTAGCATTTGGATCTGCTGTGTTTACTGTTCAGTACATTCTTTAGTACTGTAGCTAACCATTATAAACCATACGAGCATAGCCATTATATGGTAATAGCCTTTTATATGGTCTCATAAATAGTTTTTAAAGCAAACCATGTGCATGAGAAAGTGAGTGTTTCATGATCTGTTGCGTGTCAGTATCACCATCTAAAATCCGGAAGACTCGAGCAAGAAGCCGATGTGAGAATGAGGTGTGTGTGCTGCAGCTGGTGTTGTGAATCAGGCCGATGCCACACGTCCGCGATAACCCGGCTATTTCACAACACCAGGGTGGCCCCACACTGCTGCCAACATCAATATGAAGAACATAACTTGAAGAATATTTGCATATGGATTCATTTTATAAATGTCGAAAATAAAATGTCAAATCTGTTGAAAACTTGTGTCCTATATTTACTATTTACATATGTTTGTTTATATATATATATATATATATATATATATATATATATATATATATATATATATATATATATATATATATATAGTCTATGTAAAACAAGCTGACTGTCATTACATGTGTTATAACAACTACAACATTTCTATGTCTATAAGTGACCACTTAGCAGAATTCTCCCATGTTAAATCTTTTTTATGGCTAATTATAGAAAATTAATCAGAAAACTGAAAGGAAGGCAGTCAACAGGGGAGCACCTGTGGACAGATTTGCGAGATCTGCTCTAATTGCACAGTGAAGAACCCAGCAGTGAGCCTTCCAGAGCAATTTCTGTAGAAATAATTGCTTAACCTAGAGCTGTAGCTTAGGTCACATGTATTTGTAGACTTGAGTATGTAAGTTAATGAGGAACTGAAAGAATGATTATTCAGTGCCTTAGGCAAAAGTCGTTCAGATGAAACGCTAATGATTTGTTGTAATGTTTTACATGGCATTACATGAGTACCTGAAGCGAAGGTCACCAAGAAGGAGTTTAAATTCTGCGAATCTCTTCAGTGTTTCAGTTGGCCTGATATTTCAGGTTAAAGCATAATCAGAAGAATGAGTTTGCTTTTATAGACTTTTATATCTCTTTATACTCTCCATTCATCGTCAAATTTGCAGTTGTCCTCATTTTTAATGACTGGCTTTGGAAAGAAGCGTAGCCTGCAGGAAGGTTATCCTGATTTAGATCAGAGTCATTGTGTTGTGATTATGTTAACAAGCTTAAGTACAAGCCAAAGACCCTGGGGCAGCTCTTTAAGAATTACTGACCGTTACAAAAAATGCCAAATGGTTCTATGTTTGTATAGTCCAAGAACAAAACTGAGAACATTTCCGGTTCAGGTACAATATAACCTGTGCACCGGTCACCAGCTCACACTGGCTTATAGTCACTCATGGAGGACACACCGTATAATAATGAGGTGATCAACCTCACTTCATTCCGAAGTCAATACTCTGTCTCTCCACCACTCAGTGGTGGTGACAACCGGCGGTACACTGTAGAGGAAAACAGTGGTTATGACCTGAATGGAGTGACCCCACGTAGCTCTACTGTGCTATCTGGATATGATACAATAGATTCTCCTCCTAGTTATGACTTTTATGCCAACACTGAAGTTTTTGGGAGATCGAAAAAATTAAGACCGTCTCTCTTTCAGCTACACTCCAACCATGAGGTAGGTGGTACTGGGTTAGAGATTCATGGTGTGAATAATAATGAACAATGTAGATTCAGTTCCATAAATTATAAAGTATGAATTTATTAACAGGGTGATTTCATGTAAACTTTAATATGAAAATCAGTAAAAAGTTACAAGTAATTTTAAAATGCTTTAATGTTGTAGGAAGATAGTTCACCACCTCCTCTGTATGAGGAGACAAGTGGTAATAAAGAGAGTCCTGATGAAGAGACAGCTGAACCTCCTCCTGAGCCTGCTCGCTTTGGATGGGTACAGGGGGTCATGGTAAGGGGCAATTAAAGCTCATCTACACTGTGAATAATATACCAATTAAGAATCATGTAAAAATCATATGAAATCCTCATGCTGAGCAGTGGGCTTGGAATAAATTGTAGAACTGACAGAGAAAACTACAGTAGTAAAAAAGTAGATTTTATTGCCCTTGGCTTTTTTGGATACATTTTCATCAAACGAGTTATTATACACATATGGAAGTGACGAAAACAACGTCTACAGACTCAAAGTTTGATTGTATAAGAACAGAACCTGACAGTTAACGGTTGTCTTTTAACTTGGAACATCTATAATTTTGTTCCACAGGTTCGGTGTATGCTCAACATCTGGGGAGTGATTCTGTACCTGAGGCTTCCCTGGATCACTTCTCAAGCTGGAATTGGTACATCAGACATTCTTTATTTAACACTGACTCGAAAGCAGAGCTGTAGCTGTATGACTATCACATAAAAATGTGATTTGTATGTGTACACACAATAAATGATTTAGAAAACATCTAAATGATCCTAAATCCTTCTTGATTAATTGCAAATTTGGGAAGGATTTAGGAAGTCAAGAGGCCTGATACACACTCTGTTTTTCAGTTCATCTCAAAGGTGATCAGTGATGTTGAGTTCAGGGCATCTAAGAAATAATTTGCTTTCTAAATTTCTGGCAAAGATTTGGGGAAGGCCAAATATGGATGTGATGTTCAGTTGTCCAAATTTTTATTTGAAAACATTGTATGTTATGATTACAGTGTCAGAATTCATATTATTGGTTTGTAGGTCACCTTACATCCTACAAATGTGTGTACTGTATGTACATGAATAATTATCATGTAATACTAAATCTGGAGGGTGCAGTGACTTCATGGTCAACATATTTGCCTCACATCTCCTGTGTTGGGGGTTTGATTCCCATCTCCTCCCTGTGTGCTTGTTTTGGGGTATTCCTTCAGGTAATCTGTTTTCCTCCCCCAGTCCAAAGACATGCATCGGGTGCATCTCTAAATTGTCTGTGAATGGGTGTATGAGTGTATGCGCAATTGTACCCTGCGATAGCCCTTGTGTCCTGAGTACTTTTGGATAGGTTCCAGGTTTCCTTCCACACTGTGTAGGATAATCAGCACGGAAAATGGATGTATAGATTAAATACATGGAATCATGTGAATGTTTAATGAATGCGACCCCCGATTGGTCCTGAAATCTTTTATATTGTATTTCAAATAGTATTCTGGTATGTTTCATTAGGGGCACTTATGTTTTTAACTTATTTAAATATAATTAGAGTTTTTCTTGTTCTTAAGGTTTGACATGGATTATTATCCTGCTTTCCTCCTGCATCACTGGGATCACTGGCCTCTCTACCTCTGCCATTGCTACCAATGGCAAAGTCAAAGGAGGCAGGACTTTTACTTATTTTACTCAGCACATTTCCATTAAATGGCAACAAACAACTCCAGAAACTTTCCTAATTCACAGCTTAATTCTTCCACAGGTGGCACTTATTTTCTGATCTCACGAAGTTTGGGCCCAGAGCTGGGAGGATCTATTGGACTGATCTTTGCATTTGCTAATGCAGTAGCTGTGGCTATGCACACTGTAGGCTTTGCTGAGACTGTACAAGCACTAATGCGGGTAATCTTAAAACATCTACACACTTGCATTCTGGGTTCCCTATTCCTGTTGGAATGATATTTGTGTTAAATAGCCCTTCTTTTTTCCAATGTTAGGAGAGTGGTACAAGCATGGTAGACCCACTCAATGACATTCGCATCATTGGTGTAATCACTGTCACCTGTCTGCTAGCAATTTCTTTAGCTGGAATGGAGTGGGAGTCCAAGGTCTGTGTCAGAATCAAAGAACATTTTGTTTATAGTATATTTACCAAGCTGGATTAAAAAGCCTTACCATAGCAAACTGTGTTGTTAATCAATCCAACAGGCCCAGGTTTTGTTCTTCTTCGTTATCATGGTTTCCTTCGCAAACTACATTGTTGGTACCATCATCCCCGCCACTCCTCAGAAACAAGCTACAGGCTTCTTCAGCTACAAAGGTCAGAGTGTGGCATGATAGTAGAGCATATGCTTCCTCGCAGCAGATTACAAATGTATGTGCATGTGTCTCACAGTGTGCTTTTCTTTGTGCCTACCAGCGGATATTTTTGCAGATAACTTTGTGCCCAACTGGCGTGGGCCAGAAGGCAGCTTCTTTGGCATGTTCTCCATCTTCTTTCCCTCAGCCACAGGCATTCTTGCAGGAGCCAATATCTCTGGAGATCTGAAGGCAAGCATAGCTATTTCAGTCAAGTTTTTTACCCCTTTAAAATTTCATAAAATAAAATTTTCATAAAATCTCTTTGATACACATATGTATGCCTATTTTAGTTGTTAGTCTGTATATACATCCATATTCTAACACATACTGTACATATCCTCATAGGACCCAAATATAGCTATACCCCGTGGCACAATGCTGGCCATTTTCTGGACTACGGTATCTTATCTCATCATTTCTGCTACCATTGGTAAGATCAGCATATATTTAGTAAAATCATAAAACTGTTTTTTTTTTCTGATCATTTTTTGCTTGACACTACACCTATAAATGCATCTCAATTTTGGCTGGAGTGGTACGTTGGCACAGTGGCTAGTGTTCTTGACACAGCTCCAGGGTTGAGCCTGAGCTTGGGTTACTTCTCTGAGGAAGTTTTCATGCTCTCCATGTGTTCACATGGATTGCCTCTGGCCTTTCTGACTTTCTCCCTCTGGACAAAATCAAGCTAGTGGGTGGGAGGAAAACAGTGTGTATATGTGTGTGTGTGCAATGTGTCATGTTATGGACTGGCATTCCATGCAGTATATATTTCTTCTTTGAGCCCAGTGTTCCCAGGATAGTCTCTAGATTCAGTATGACCAAGATCAGGATAAAGTTCAAGGTGAATGAATGAATAAATATATTTTATCATTGTTAGCATTTTAAAATAATGTTTTTTTTCTCTACCAGGCTCATGTGTAGTTCGCGATGCTTCTGGTAATCTCAATGACACTCTTCTAATCGGGTCTGATGTTACGGACTGCCTGGGAACAGCCTGTAAATATGGCTGGAACTTCAGCGACTGCATTGCCAACAATACCTGCAATTATGGCCTTAGCAATAATTACCAAGTACCCATAAGCTATAATTAAATTTTTTTTAATATAAATTTTAAGTTTATTTCATATTGCATTAATAGTAATGACTGTTTTTTTTTCACACTCTAGACCATGAGTATGGTGTCTGGAGTTGCACCCCTGATTGCAGCAGGTATATTTGGAGCTACTTTGTCCTCTGCTCTGGCTTGCCTGGTTTCAGCCCCCAAAGTATTTCAGGTGACTTTTTACTGATCAGCTTCTTTTGCTCTGTGTGTAATTCCAAGTGTTACTGTGATGTCTTATCTCACCTATGATGAATGTAGCAAACATTTTATTTGTCTTGTACTAGTGTCTTTGCAAAGACCAGTTGTATCCAGTGATTGGTTTTTTTGGAAAGGGCTATGGAAAGAACGATGAGCCATACAGGAGCTACCTCTTAACCTACATCATTGCCGTATGCTTCATTCTCATTGGTAGGCAGAAATATTAAAATATTTTAGAAGCACTAGCTTGGTGGTGGCTCATACATGGGTGCTTGTGGGGCAGAACACTACACTATATGAGAAGTTTATCATAAGTTAAACCTCATGAAGTCCACATTTTCAACTCCATTTTAAAATTTGTTGCCTCTTTTAAATGAGCAATAATTAAAAAAAATATTGCAGATTTAAGCCATTGATACACCCCCCCTCCCAACGTCACCTTTCTTTTCTGTATGTTATTTAACACCATAGAGTTATAATTGCACCTAACGGTCAAAAACAGGAACTGCAACTAGCGAACAGGACAGGTACTGTAATGACAGGAAAGCTAGGGTTAGGTTTTTAATGCAAAATTGGACTTTTACGATTTTGTTGACCTCCAAGATTTTGTTTTAATGTAAACTATTGGAATAAAAACAAAGGCAAAGTGTAATTGCGTTTGCTGTATCAATACACAGAAAAAGAAAAAACTGTGTCCAAATTTTTTTGAGATTTTTGACACTGTTGTTTTTGACACCGTTAAATAAAGTTATGTTTATAAATGCTTCTAACAAACTGCTGTACTTTATACTGGATGACCCAAAAGGTTTTCGACTCCCAACTGTCTTTTACAGTTAAGTAAACTGTAAGTTATTAGCTTGTAGCTTAAGACAAGTTTGAGCGTTTCTTGGCTTCATTTCGTTTGAGGCTATGTCATCCTGCCCCACCAACATCTATGGTCACAAGTCGCTGCTGCACTGCTACAATCTCTATGTGCACATAATAGTTTTACTGACTATTTACTGAGATTTACTGAGATTTCCCATCCAAAATACATTTCAGCTGAGCTGAACACTATTGCTCCTATCATCTCCAACTTTTTCCTGTGCTCCTATGCTCTCATCAACTTCAGCTGTTTCCATGCCTCCATCACCAACTCTCCAGGTGAGAATGGAAACTTTTAATCTGCATTTCTATTTATTTATGTCTAATTAACAGTGTAAAGAATTACACAAATATTTTGTTGTTTTAATATCTGCTGCTACATGCACAGTAGATTTGTTTGTATTACCTTAATAAGTAATTCAACAATTGCATGGTCAGCGTGTGTTATTTCCCACTTGTACAGGTTGGCGTCCCTCATTTCGGTTCTACAGTAAATGGGCATCTCTAGTGGGTGCTGTGGTGTCAGTGGTCATCATGTTTTTGCTCACCTGGTGGGCTGCTCTAATTGCCATTGGGATAGTGCTCTTTCTATTGGGATATGTGCTCTACAAGAAGCCCTGTAAGTCACCCGTGCTTTCTGAACCATGATGAAAAATTTTATGCATTCAGTACCAGTTGCTTAAAGTTTACATGTATTTTTTGTAATTACACTATAGTGATATAATCACATAATATTGTTTTCTATTTTCTGCTGTAGCTGTAAATTGGGGTTCCTCCGTGCAGGCAGGCTCATATAACATGGCACTGTCTTACTGTGTGGGTCTCAACCATGTAGATGAGCACATAAAGAATTATAGGTATTCCATATTCAGTATACTGCCACATCACTAGCATTAACAATTTATCAGGATTGTCCTTACACAATTCTTACACAAGTGACATATGTAACATGTCTATTTCCTATATATAGTTGCATTTCTTGATCCTTGTTTAAGTATTAACCTTTTTTTTTCTTAGGCCACAGTGTCTGGTTCTTACTGGGCCTCCAAGTTTGCGGCCAGGTCTGGTAGACTTTGTAGGTACCTTCACCAAGAACCAGAGTCTGATGATGTGTGGGAATGTCATTATAGTAAGTTGATTTGGTCATTAGAGTTTAGACATTTTAAACAATGTGAATTGCTATGTTTCCATAGCAAGGAGAATGATATAAAAATGATCATCAAAGTTACATTTGCTTCACAGGGAGGTCCATCGCCTGACGCTCTAAATGTCGCCAATAGTAGCAGTCATGTGGCATGGCTCAACAAGCGAGGCATCAAATCTTTCTATAATGGAGTAGTTGCTGATAACCTGCGCACTGGAGCACAGATGTTGCTGCAGGTCATTCATTCACCGCACAAGTGCTGTGCCTTGCAAAAATATTCACCTGTTTAAACTTTTCCACATTTTGTAACTAAGATTATGTAATAAATCTAGATAAATTAGCCTATAATTTTGACATGAGGATAAAAATTAATTCCTCTGAAACCCATAAAATAGTTCTAGTGCAACCAGTTACTAATATTTGAGTTAACTTAATGTATGCAATATAAATGTCACACCTGTTCACACCTGACCACAGAGTTTTTTTAAAGAACGAACATAACCAAACATCATCAGGAAAACCAAGGAGATATTAATATCCTGGAAAAGGTTCTACTTTGGGTTCCACGTTGGAACACGATAAAAATTTGAAATATTAAAGAAACATTTTGCAAACATATTAGATTTGTATATTCCCTGTTCAATCATTTGCTTTTTAATGGAAGTCCTGGTGAAATTTACTGGTGTGATTCTTACCTGATTAATTCTGATGTGTCTCTGTAGGGAGCAGGTTTGGGTCGCATTCGACCAAATGTCTTGGTAATGGGATTTCAGAAGAACTGGCGCAAATGTCCACCAACTACTACTGATAATTACATAGGCATTTTACAGTAAGTCTTACTTTAAGCAGAAGACCGACTTAACAGCTTTTGCTTAACTGCCTTGTGACAATGAACTATCATTATGACATTTATTTCTTAGTGATGCTTTTGACTTGCAATATGGTGTATGTGTCCTCCGGATGAAAGAAGGACTTGATTTATCTCATTTGATGCAAGCACATGGTAATGGTCCTAAACACTTGAGAGAATTAAATTTTTACTATATTTGACATGGACTATTGTGTTGTTTACCTTAATGTTCGTTTTACTGCAGTAAACCACGGATTTGAGGCAGCTGCAGAGCCAGGGCTTGATGCAAGACCTTCTATCAACACATGTATGCAACAAAACACTTTGGTGTCAATGTTGAGTGCAGTTTGGGTAGTTAACATGTATGCACTCACTTTCCACTTTAATAGGAAATTGTACTCTTCCTTATTTATAGTTTTCTAATCAGCAAATCATACAGATACGGGTGAAGAACTTCAGTTAATGTTCACATCAAAAATCACAATAGGGGAAAAAGCATGATATCTGTGACTAACTGTGGCATCATTGTTGGTACCAGATGAGTTGGTTTGTGTATTTGAGAATTTCCTGGGAATTTCACACACAACAGTCTGTAGAGATTACACAAAGTGGTGAGAAAACCAAAAAATATCCGGTTGAAGAGGGTCGCAAGTTGAAACACCTTGTTGATCAGAGAGTTGAGAGGAGAATGATCAGGCTGGTCAGAGCTGACAGGAAGGCTGTAGTAAATCAAATATTCACTCTTTATAACTTTGGAAAGCAGAAAAGAATCTCAAGATGCTTATCAAAACATGAAGTGCACGAGCTACAACATAAGAAGGCCACATCAGATACCACTCTTCTCAGTCAATAACAAGAATCTGAATCAGAAAAAGACTAGGTGACTATTTTTTCCTTGAGATCTTGAGCTGTTTTGTTTTAGTGAGTCTTTGTGATAGCTTCAGATTCTTGTTATAGTGGATAACAATTGATTCCTGTTCTGGACTAACAGGAGTGGGCTTCTGCTATTGTAGCCCATCCATCTCAAGTTTCAATGTGCATGCTAAGTGTGTTACACATCATACATTTTCACTGTAAACTCTAAAGACTGTTGTGTGTGAAGCTTTTGTAAATCTGACAAAAATATTTTGTTCAGTTTGGTTTATGCCAAATATCCATGCTAATTTTTCTGAAATGTTTATGAAATCCTTTCTTGCAGTGGACCCAGAATCACTGTGTGCCATGCCTCAACCCACCAGTGTATTTCAGTCCAAACAGGAAAAGAAGACCATTGATGTGTATTGGTTGTTTGATGATGGAGGTAAATATGACCCAGTCAGTTGTTACAAAATCATCCATTTGATTTCACATTTGTGGCAGGATTCACACTGCACTGTACAGCAATATAAGAGTAACGTATATACTCTTATACGTACTTATAATGTATGTATACAACAGTGGCTAATGCTATGTGTTGACAGGTCTGACTTTATTGTTGCCCTACCTTCTGAAGCGCAAGAAGCGCTGGGGCAGGTGTAAAGTAAGAGTGTTTGTTGGAGGTGAAATTCAACATGTTGAGGAACAAAAGCAAGAGTAAGTGGAGATACAAACATAATATCAGTTAAATGTCAACTGCTCTAACATTTATCAGTGTGATAAACTAAATGTAAACTGCAGAGAAAAAACATAATTTCTCAAATGCAAATACATATCATTCAGAAATACACACACGATAGATTAAATGAACAATGTACATTTCTAGGCATATATTTTAACATAATTCCCTGAATGTATGGATAAAGTGTTCCTATGGATTTATGGATTATGTGTTATCTATTAAGTCTTACTTTGCACTGTGCTTTCTTAAATTGTTTCAATCCTAAATTGGATTACTGTCTGTGTGAAGTTTAGTATTCTACTTTGTCTCTGTGCTCCCACCACTCTCAAAAATACCACTAGGTGTATGGCTATGCTAAGTTGGCCACATATGTATACTGACTATGCTAAATTGCCCATGTATGAGTACTAACTATTCTAAACTGGCTACATAGGTATAGAGGTTATGCTAAATTGCCTATGTAGTTATAGTGGCTATGCTAAATCGGCTATGTAAGTATAGTGGCTATGCCTAGAATAACTTCTCCTCTAGAAGTGAATGTCAACAGTCTCTGTCATGAATACTAGGAAATTTGTACAAAAGAACATCAGACTGTTTTTGTTGTAATCATTATGATAAATACACAGATTTTAAGTTTGGAATGTAGTGGCAGATCTTTAGATTGCTAAGTCAGAGTATTCTCTCTGTACTCTTCAGACTCACAGCTCTCATCAGCAAGTTTCGCCTCGGTTTCCACGAGATCCATGTTCTTCCCGACATCAATGAAAAACCACAATCAGAACAGTATTGCCATCTTTTATCATTCAACTCTGAGTTTTACCCTATGACAAAGTCTTTTAGTTAACATAATGGTTTTATTGTAAATCATTTCTTTCCTCCTGAACACATTTCATCCATTTTGACAGTGTTAAAAAATTTGAGGACCTTCTAGCACCGTATAGGGCACATGCTATCCATAAGAATGAGGAAGGAGAGGGGCAAGCCACCAGTGACTTCCCATGGATAGTGTCAGATGAGGCAATGGAGAAAAATACAGCAAAGGTAAACTTTTAAATTAATGTTAATAGGTAGATATATGCCTAGAATCAGCAATAGAGTTACATATAAATATTATTTGTACAGGTAGTATATGAATAGTATAGTACACTTGCTATTATTTATTTTTTTATAATTCATTTTTGTTTGCATGCTTGTTTGTAATTAACATTTCTGTTTGTTCATGTTTTTTAGTCCTTTAGACAGATCCGCATTAATGAAATTCTACAAGACTATTCCAGGGATGCAGCTTTGATTATTGTGTGAGTTATTGTTAGATTATATTTTATCTTTATTTTCACAGACATATATCAGATGTTACAGATCAGATTGTTACTTAAATATTTGTTGGATTTTTTCTTGACAGAACCATGCCCATAGGTCGGAGAGGAGCATGTCCTAGTGCTCTGTACATGGCCTGGCTGGAAACTGTATCACGTGACCTGAGACCTCCAGTTCTGCTCGTCAGAGGAAACCAAGAGAGTGTACTCACTTTCTATTGCCAGTGATCAATGACCAAAAAAAAAAGATTATCAGCGTCAGCTGTGAAGTGAAGGACACCTGTACCCTACAGTCCTATAAATGGTGTAAAATAAGACTTAGTTTGCACATAGCACTTGAATGTAGCCTTGGTTTTAATTGGGTTTTATCAACCATGTGAATTTACATGTTCCAGTCATTCTGTAACTGATCGATGTAATGTCTATTTGTGACAATCCATCTATCTGTGACATTTACTGAACTTACTGTTTTTAACTAACTTTAAGCCTATTATAAGGTAGCCTATTTCCTAAATCAGCTGTAATTTTATTGAAATAATGCCCCTGTTGAAAAATCCAGCTTGATCTGAGGAGCTAGATCCGGTTAGCCAGCTTGCAAGGAAGCATTTTCTGAATTACTAATACTAATGCAACATCATAATCAATTTATTTGGAATAAAATAACAAAAGTAGATAGCACATTGGTACAGAAATTTTAATTGTGGCCTCACAGCTCCAGAATATGGAGTTTTGTCTGGTCTTCTGGTGCCTGTATAGGTTTCCTTTAATTTCTTCATGGTCCTCCTATGCAATGTTTGTATGCATGGATCCCTACAATGTATCCCCACACAATGTTATGGGATAGGCTCCCATTCCAATGTGATCCTGATTCAGCAATTACTGAGGATGAATTACTTAATGAAGGACTAGCGGTCTTTGAGATCCAATAATGTATCTTAAATAATTTTAAAAGGTACAAGGTACAAAAGATAAAAACAGATAAAAATACAGAAAGTGCCCTTGATGGTTCCACCTAAGTTTAGTACTTTATTTCTGCGGTGTACAGCACAGAACACTTTTACGGAGCAAATGCAAACCATGCAAATGTACAGTGCAGTAAGTGTGAATGTACAAATGTGTGTATTCATGCATGGTGCTCTGAAATGGACTGGCATCCCATCCAGAAGAGAGTATTCCTGACATTTACTGAAGATGAATGAATGAATGCAACTGTATGGCTATGACAATGTCTCACGCTGAATTATTATTATAATAATAGTGGAATAATGCAGCTGGCAAAGATGGTCTATTAGTTCAGTTTGTTTTAGTAGTTTCGTAGGTTTTTAGATCATGCTTTATTTTTCATTAGGGTTAAACATTATTATTTTTATCCCACAGATATAATAATTAAACTAATCATGATCAAGAGATTATTATAAAGGTTTAATTATTTAAGTGTAGAAGCCTTATTGTGTTATATTTATTGATATTTTTAGCTAAATAAACAAATGAGTCGACACCTGTGTCTAACAGTCGTTTTCTTCTTCATACACTGATGTAACTCCAGGCTTTATTGTACAGCAGAACTTTCTGAGCACGACACCACGACTGAGTCTGCGCAGGGCGTGGGGCTGCCACATAGGCTCACGTCTTTGCGCGAGCGCCTTTCAGCCAATCACGTTCAGCCACAGTGTGTTTTGGAAACACACACCCAGCATATCTCACGAGCTGTCAGCTGCTCTAAAGTTCTAAGAGACGTCTCCGGTCTCCAGGTCACCGCCGTCGTTTAAAGCTCGAGCAGTCGGACAACTTCCTACAATCCGGTGCTGTGTATAAATGCGAACGTTATCGTTAATCAGCTGAAAGTAACGTTAGTGTTTTTAGAGCGCGAGACAAAAGAAAATGGATTCCCAGGTCTCGGAAAAGGAGACGATTTCAGTTGTGATTAAAGCGCCGAATCAACTTCATGACGATCAGACAATCGAAAATGTAAACATTAACTGGACGGTGAAGGATCTGAAAACTCATTTGGCGAGAAATTATCCGTCCAAACCGGTGAGTTGTTATTTAATGGCGATTTTATTATGAACGGCTTTATAACCGGAAGTGAGCTGCTAGTTATTTAGCTAGCTAGCATTGCTACGTTATCAAATCTTATTACTGTAAACTGTTAATCACGTTTAGTCGTGTTTTCTTGCTTTTGGTGTATTTACACGACGTGTGAATTCTATGACAATTATTATTATCGTTTCTTACTAGCTAGCTGGCTATGTTTATTTCTTGGCATTCCTCTACACTACTACAAACGTACTTCCGGTGTTAGCTAATGTGGCTAAAAGACACGCAGCGTAGCGCGCGTGCCCGCATATTTACATGTCACGTATTTACATACTTCTATGGCGAGTTGTCTTTTTTCTGTAACAGGTGTTTTCTCTGGGGAATTTCTTTCCCTCTTTTGTTTTCTTTTGACATTTCCGGTTTTCTTCCTTCTGAGCAGGCTGAAAAAGACCAGAGACTGATCTACTCAGGCAAACTGCTCACAGACAACCTGCAAATCAGAGACGTTTTTAGAAAGGTATGTTAATCTAACACTCTGTTGTGAAAAACAATACAATGCACACAATAGACACTTTGTAAAGACAACATTTACAGGTGTTTGGGTGATGTACAATGCGCACAAACACTTTGTATAGCATACAAACACAGTCACATATACTGTTTGTGTAAAAATAGCTACAGTAGCTACCAGTCTGTCAAGATTTTTCTGTCCTTTTGCTTTCAGTCAACTGGCTATTCAGTACTTTTAATACTCAATGATTAATTAGTTATTAGAGATCAGACCTTGAAGGCAATTAAGGAATCATTTTTCAGTTACTGTTCTTTTGACACTTTTTTTATGTTTTTATATGAAGACAAGGATGAGTTTGTTTAGACTAATACTGGCCTCTATGTCATGTCATAATGGCTTTAACTTCGTGTGTGCGTTTACAGACAGATGCAGTACCCACACTTCACCTTGTGTGTGCATTTAAACCCCAGCCTGATTTTCAGCAGGGAGCCAGACCTAAGGTATGCCTCAGTGGCCACTTTACAGCCATTCCATCTGCATATATGCCTGAAAAAAAAGTATAACTCAGCATATTTTATATAAAATTGTAATAACATAGGATTGAAGTATTTCTATGCGGTATGACACTTTCAGACCCCTCACTGCTGACAGTGCCATTGCACCATCGTATTATTTTTCCCTCAGCCTTGCAGCACGCTGTGCATCAGTGAGAGCTAGTGACTGTCTGGAGAAAGTAGTGCTAGCTCAGTGGGTGGCCTGGAACAATCTCACACAGCTGTGCTCATTATGATCCACCAGAAAGCATAACTTTGCATTTTTCTTATACCCCACAGCAGTTATTTATATGTTTCAGAGTTTCAGTACTTGTAAGTCTCCTTTTTGGTGCACCTGATTTTCTTGTAAACAAATCAACCATGCTTGTCACTTGTCACATGCAGGTCAAACCAGTAGAGCAGCAGGCATCTCTAGCCCCTGCCTCTCAGGCACCATCTGCGCCTGCTGTGTCCTCTACTGCCGGTCTCAGACAGCGTGGTCACCCTGCCCCTGCTGTGCCGACTGCTGCATGGCCTGCCACGGGCACTGGCACAAGCATATCCGAGTGAGTTCCTGCTGTTTCCTGTCTGCTCAATGAGATCAGGATAATGAAACTCAGTGGTTGGTACAGGTTCTCAGAGGGAAGAATGTACTTTAAAAAAAAAAAGAAAGAACTTGTACACTTTGGGTTGACCCAACTGGAGTTTCAACTCTGATGTGAAAACAATGTAACTATAGATGTGTATCAAAGTATATATGAATGCTTGTTTCTGTAACCAGGCCAAGACCAGCAGCGATGACCCATCCAGCCTTCCCAACATACTCACTTTACAGCCCACAGCAACTCCTTTGGCTCCAGCATATGTACGCTCGACAGTATTATATGCAGTAGTAAGTGTTCTCTTACTTGTTACTATTAACTTAGCTTTGTGTTTCCATGTACTTGAAAGATAAACATTTGCGCTTTACTTTCCAGCCAAGCAGCTATTGCAGCTGCTGCCTCAGTTCCAGTGACACCTCCTACATCACTTCCTGTCATGCCGCAACAAGCCACTGTACCTGCAGGACTACCCAATCAGGCACCTATTGAGAACCTGCCAGCCAATCAGAATGTTCCAGACCCTGCTTTTATCAACCCAGATGGAGCCAATCAGAACATACGCATGAATGCTCAGGGTGGGCCAGTGATGGAGGATGAAGAGGATGTGGAAAGAGATTGGTTGGATTGGGTTTACACTGCCTCTCGCTTTGCTGTGTTTCTGAGCATAGTTTACTTCTATTCCAACCTGAGTCGCTTCATTCTAGTGATGAGCAGCCTGTTCCTCATGTACCTGTGAGTCTTTTTTTTTTTTTTCCCCCCATACACTAAGCTAGTAAAATGCTGTGCATGGAAATGAACGGAAACAAATGTTTACAGTATTTAAGTATTTAGTTTTTCACACATGCCATAAGCATGTAATGGTAATAAGCACCATTAACTACCTACTTTATTATTTAAATCAGAAAAACTAACTCAATATGCTGTGTAATTTGTGTGTTTTGTGCTGTAAAATACTGGGACAAGTTATCAAGCAGGTTTTTCAGGCTGGAGGTAGAAGGTAAAGCATTGAGCCTGTGGGAATGTGCAATATGTGTTTACTCTGCAGAAGGAGATCTCCTCTGTGCTCTTTGTTATACACTGAACATTTAACATTCATCTGCACACAAGGAAATGAGACTTTGAGCAAACCGCAGATCCAGGGCCTCTTTCCCTCTCTCTCTTTTTGCATGATCATCAATTAAAGCAGTGCTTGAGAGGCAACACAACCTGGGAATCCTTCCCTTTCTATATATTTTTTTAGATGAACCTTAAATGTATATAGTTTGTCTATGATTTAAGAGATAATAAATCAAGAACTGTTTCTATGAGTCCTTCTACTTTGTCCTTCAGCCGAGATTAGTGCAGTGCAGATGGTAGATGGAATGCATGGTAGTCTATTTTAGCATGGACAGTATCTTGTAACAAGCAATGAGTTCACCAGTTGTGTAGGTCTGCTATTTTCTGTATGTAATTCTCACTGCTGCTGTTTTCTCTTCCCTGCAGGCACACTGCTGGCTGGTTCCCATTCAGACAAAGAGCTCGGGCTCAGCCTCCAAACCAACCAGCGGCAGAGGTCATTCAGAATCAACAGAATCAGAACCAGGACAGACAAGAACCGGTGAGGGATTGTTTATATGCATAACATGCTTTATATGTATATATTACCATATGTGTTTGAGAAATGTCGGTGAGATTTTTTTGCCTTGGATATTTTTTAAAGATGGTGCCCCCTGCTGAATTGGAGGATGGTGAGACAGATGGGGGCGCTGATGTTCCACTCCCCACGATCGCAGTTCCTGTGTCTCCAGTTCGACCTTCCCTTCTCTGGACAGCCTGGGTGTTCTTCAAAGCTTTCTTTGCCTCCCTTGTCCCTGAAGCTCCTCAGGCTGTGGCTAACTGAGTTCAGCAAAAATGTGGTCATACTGGTCAACTCAAAAGTAGCACCAACCATGAAGGAGAACTGTCTCCTCTTAGATACATTTTTCTCGACCTTTTGCGAACATGTGGTCTGTGACTCCTGGATTAGATTTTATTTAGATTAGTGTTTAATGGAGCTCCAGGTTCAACTGTTCAGCACTTTTAAGCTGTTTGGTGATATGACCAAAATCCTCATTTCTTCTTTCAACCAAATAGTGTGTATATAGTGTAAATAAGTGCTGAATCAACTTGTAAATGTTTCTGTATAGTTTCTGCACAGCACTTTACATTTTCTCTCTGCCAGCATCAGTCTGTCATCTTGCACAGTGCTTATGTCATCAGGACTTCATTTTCCCGGAATGATCCAGAGATTGAAAACATGAGTGGAACTTGGCTTATCTTCTCAAACATGACTGACATTGAAGGTTATTAATAGTTTCTTTGTGTACAAATGCCTGACATAAGGCTTGTGATTTTGGCACTTAGATGTACTACTGTTCTGTGTTTTGGGAATGAATTATGTTCAAGCTTATCTCACACTTTAAGTTAAAAGAATATACAAAATAATACCAATCATATGCATAAAATATTAACAACCCAAGAAAGGTTTGTTTGTGACTACTGGAACAAACATGAATCCTGCATGAATGAATAAGTAGCTCCTATTTAATCTGTTTTGCATCAGCATGTAATGTAAATGAACAGGCATCTGAAAGCAAACAAGTATCATTTCTTAAATAAAATAATACATTTAAATAATAAAATGCTTTGATCTTGGATTTAGCAGTTTTCTCATTTTACTTTCCTTTCTAAAGGAATCAGCTTTGCTGATGCAATTGAAACATTCTGTGAAACGTTGTATAAGGAAGTGAAATAAATTCTGTTAAAAGAAAGAAGTTAAATGTGACCAGTGTGATAAGGATTACAAGCTGCTATTGTCATGGTGACACAGTGCTAATGCATTGTGTTTGTGTGGCATATGCTTGCTGTTCTCGGTTTTGTGTTACGTTTGTTCTTTGAACTTCAATCGGGACACAAAGCTATGAAGCAATAGCTTCTTTTCACATGCTTTTTTTTTTTTCACACGTTCATACAAATACTCTGTGCTCCTGCTCTGCTTACATAGTGATAGACTTCCCTGTAATTCTCCTGAGGGTTATCTGCAGACATCCTTGTCCTTCCCCACTTCATTCTCCAGCCTGTTTTGTCCTATTCTGGTTCATTGTGCTCTGTCCTCTTCAACACAGAAAAACGTGTACAGCAACATGTTCCTCTCATTTTTATTGACTTTCTGTAACATAGTTTAACTAATGCTTGTGGACTCTGGACAAAAGTGTCAGTTCTGTCCTCCTGCTTGTTTTTGGAGCCAGTAGTAAACAGTGCTCCTCCTCCAGCCACACACACCAACACACACACACACACACACACATACATACTCATGCAGTCTTTCTCTGGGTGCCCCATCCCTGCTATATTTTAGCTTATATCATTGCGAATTTAAAGCACACTATCATTCACTGAAGAACAGCAGAGCCTGTATTTGTGAACATTACAGAGATGAAGAGGAACATAGTGGGACCAGGTATAGGATTGCTTCTGCTTTTTTGCCTGACTGGAGTAGGACGATCGTGTGTGGATCCTGAATCGGCCTACAGGTTTACTGGCATTGTGTGTAGACTTACATACCCTGCTGCTGTTGTCTGTGAGTTTGAATTTTTTTGTTAACTTGTATGGATTTGTTTTGTGAATGGCCGTAGCACCCTAAATTGAACTATGAGAGCTTGTGAATAGATCTTGTGTCTCTGTAGAATGACTTTTGTGTTCAAACTGTGATTTTTTTTTTGTCCTTTTATTACCTCTGGGTTCTTTTGTACAATTCCGAGCTGTATTGTTTTGACAATTTCTAATAATTATTGAGAAATGATAACCCGTTTGAATCCTACAGTAAATGAAAAAACCACAGAAGTAATCCAGGCTGCATTCCAGCATGCCAAATATCCAAGTATTCAGGGGGAGAAGACAATATTATTCATGGGCAAGCTGAAGTATGGAATAAACAAGTAGGTGTACGTCTGTCTGTCTGTCTGTCTGTCAGAATGAGAATCAGAACCAGAATCAGAATTAGAAGGAGCGTTAATGCCAAGTATGCATACGCATACAAGGAATTTTAGTGTCATACACTTTCAGTACACAAAGAAAACACAGACAAAAATAAATTTAAAAATAAAATTTTTTTTTATTTTTAAATTTATTTTATTTATTTTATTTTTTTGTCTATTTGCATTTACATATGTATATTTAAATGTTTTTTTTTTATTCTCATCTTGTGCTATAGATGATAGAATAGATTAGGTTAGAATAGAATACAATGAGATGCACTGATGTACCAGGGATGTAGGTGGTAACAAATAAATATAAGATTATTGTACATTGTTATAATAAGGGGAACATTTAATTGTTCATGATATAGATGGGGGAAGAATCTACAATAAAACTCAATCAGATCTTCAGCAAGTTGTTGATTTGCTACAGTGCTGGGGGATGGTGTCTTGTTGGTGATGGCTTTCAAACCTTTCCAGATTTAAGCTGTCATTAGAAGTTATCTATCTATCTATCTATCTATCTATCTATCTATCTATCTATCTATCTATCTATCTATCTATCTATCTATCTAATCTATCTAATCTATCTATCTAATCTATCTATCTAATCTATCTAGGAAATTAACAATAACCCGGATGTATTAGTAGGAATATGTCAGTTTTTAGATACCACCATTCACATTTAAATGTATGCAAAAACAGTTTCTCTCCCAAAACATGTGGAATATTGCGTTATGTTGTTTTATTTTGGCTATAATGCCAAAAGACGTGTTTGTTGGAAAAAACAGAGCACATCTTTCAAAAGAACAACTTACCTACAGTGAAGCATGGAGGAAGCAGCATCATGCTTTGTGGCTGCTTTTGTGCAGCAGGAACTGGTGCAATAATCATGGTGGAGATAATGAATAGCTACAAAAACCATCAAAACCTTAAGGCTTCTACTTAAAGCACTTAAGATGACAGAGAATTTCACCTTTCATCATTACAACCCGAAGACACATAATCAATAAAGGAATAGCTTCACCAAAACAAGAGGTTTTGGAATGGCCCAGCCAGGCTCCAGAGCCTAACCTAAATGCAAAGGAGATGCTCAGCTGATCTTAAAGTTAAAATTCTTTTGAGAATGTTGCTTAGTCATGATGTGCCAAATTTATTTACTCTTATGCAAAAATATGGAATGCTGTGATAAAATCTATAGGTGCTTTAACTAAGTATTAGTTCATGGGTGTGCACATTTAAGGCTATACTTTAATATATATGTAGGTTGCATATATGTATTCACATAACACTTTATTAGGAACACTATACTAATGCTGGATAGGGCCTGTCTTTGCTCTTAAAACAGCCTCATTTCTTTGTGCTATGGATTCCATAAGATCTGGTAAATGTTATGATGGCATCTCCTGTTCTACCACATTCAAAAGGTGTTCTACTGAATCGACTGGGAAGGCCACTAAAGAACATTGAATTCAATCATGTTCATGAACCCAGTCTGAGATGCCTTTTGTTTTGAAGATTGGTTAATTGTAGGCAGGAAGGGATGCACATGATTCACAGTACTCAAATAGGCAGAGGTGTTTAAGCAAAGATTGATTTGTATTAACAGGCTTAGAGTTTGCCAATAAACCTTCCTCACACCATTACATCATCACTGTATGTGAACATCACAACAGATCAGCAACAATAATGGCAGGTAGACAGGTGTTCCTAATAAAGTGCTTAGTGATGTGTGTGTATACACCTTTACAATTTTACATACATCAACAATTCTAAAGGTTTTGTCCACTCTCTGTGATTCTCTGTTTCCTCATATCTAGTCTGGAGATCCACAATCTGACAATTGGGAGAAGCGAATTTGAGCTGCAGGAGAATAACGGCATTGCCATCACTATCTCCAATGTTTCTGCTGTTTTTAAGGGAACCATTACATACGAATATGGGAGCAGTCTGTGAGTAATTCCATGTATTATCATATATGTCAGCATAGACCAGAGGTCCACTTCATGAATTCAGTACTGTGCTTTATTTATTAGATTCAGTAATACTGTTCATTAAGCAAACACTATAGCTAAATATAACTGAACATGGCCATTTTTGTTAGTATTATGAAAATTTAAACAGTAAATAGCTTTGAAATGTATTTTATTTGGCAACATAATGTCTATAATTCATTTGTGGTTTATTTAGAATTACTGAAAATATCATCCAAGTGAAGTTGACTAGATTATTTGATTTTAAGTCCAGTGTGTTTTTCTAGTAGGGTTTTTAGTAATATTCCTCAGAACAGATTATATCAGTGTTTCTAACACTACTGCAGTGCACACTTCATCCTTTTTCATCTCACCCTGCACATGATAATACAGCTTTATTAATGTTTTAGGACATTGAAAATTGTTCTGCATTCTGTAAGAGTTTGGTGCAGTTTAATATTGTTCCATATTCTCAGTAATAAAGGTTCCACACTGTATTGACAAATGTCTTTATATACTTTGCCAATGATCAATTTTACTTAAATAGTAATAAAGTTTTTCTCTCATACAGCTTCTCTGTAGGCCAGTCACTTGATTTTGAGGTTGAGTCCCAAATTGATTTAGTCATCAATTCTAAGCTACGTGAGTATTATTAACTTTTCATTTCATTCTGTGGAATGACTGTAGTAGAATGTTCAGATCCTTGTCTGTGACCTCAACTATTGTGTGTGATTATAGTAGTGTGTTTTGTGTGTGCACTTCAGACTGTGGAAAAGGCAGAGTAGCTGCAGACACGTCTGACTGCTACCTTACGTTTCACAAGCTGCTACTCCTACTGCAAGGCGACCGAGAGTGAGTGTACAAATTTAATGGATTTACTAGATGTGAATGAGGTTCCATCCAAAGTGTACTCCTGTACCCATTGTTCCTGGGATAGAATTCTGATTGGTTAACAGCTACTGAAGATGAATGATTGAATGTATCAAATCAAAAGAAAGAGAATGTACTGATCACTGTTTCGTTGAATGCTGCATACATTCAAGTTTCATAAGCAAGTTACTGTAGTCTCTAATGTCTTTCATTCACTTGACCTTTAAAAATAACACTTATAATTTGATTATATTAAACCAAAATTGAGTATTGAGTTTTTAAGACTGATTTGGATTTTTGCAGACCTGGCTGGCTGAAGAAAGTGTTCACTAATTTCATCACTATCACAGTAAAGCTGGTTGTAAAGGGGCAAGTAAGTGAATTTATCGCAGAACATTGGTGTCCTCTTGGAGGAACCCATAATTGAGAAAAGCACAAAATGTTCATTTACAATATGCATTGCTAAGTAATTTGTGTGAATTACAGATATGTAAGGAAATAAACAAGGTGGCAAATATCCTGGCAGATTTTATTCAGGACACCGCAGGTAGGTTTTGGAAAACTGTTTGCTTTTAGATGCTAATCAGCTTTGAAATTCAGAGTTTCACTGAAACATTCTTTGAATGAACAGAGCAGTTTTTGAGTGATGGAAACATCTCTGTGGATATTGGTCTAACCACAGCCCCTGTCATCACTTCAAATTACATTGAGTCTTATCACAAGGTAGCCCATCACATACTATTTCTAAATAATAATGCAGTCACAGGCTACACTTTTTAGGTCATGCTAGGATATATAGATAACTACGGTATTTTGTTTCTCTTTTTTAACAGGGTCTAGTAACCTATAATAGCAGCACCTCAGTGATCAAAGACTCTGGCTTTATGCCAGAGCAGATTTCAGAGAACCGCAGCCTGTACTTTTGGCTCTCTGATGTTGCCCTTGAGCCTCTAATGACAGCAGCATACCACGATGGACGATTCTCCAGAAACATCTCTAAAACAGAGCTTGCTGTTTGTTATCATTTTATCATAAATCAATGAAACTAGGCTAAATGCTCGTTTACAATATTACCGCATAAACATGTATAAAGAGTGCATTGCATTGTGTAAACATTGCATAAACAATTATTAGATGGGACATTTTGTTATTTCCACATTCCATATTCTAGCTGTGACTCTCACAGAGAAATTACTCGAGGTGACCCTTTTGATTGCAGGACATGTTCCAGACTCAGCTGTCAACAGACAGACCTAATTTAGTGAGCAAGGTACTATTACTTTCACAGTGCATTTTAGTTCACTTTTTGCAACTCTTTGTGAGTGTTTCCATGGAAACATAAAAATGTATAGCTGTAGAATGGTAAGCCTGTTATTTGGTTGTTAGTTGTTCATTGAGTGTAATGACACATTAACATACTGACATTTGTGTATATTTGCGACTGCATCAATTAGTGGCTTTTGTCTGAGGAACCGTTGTTAAGAGCGTGGAGTGCATCAGTGCCTCGTTTCTGGACGACACCACAAGGCTCGTATGTCAGGGTGGTGGCTGCAGTGGAGCTCTCTTCTGCAAAGCTGGAAAGTCCTGTGCTTTACTTTGAGACGGTCAGTCATCGGCACTTAAAAGAAATTATGCATTTTAATCGGGCAAAAATTTTATCAAGTTAATTAAAGATAAGATCATTTAAAGTGAGACCTAATATGATCCAAGGCTTAGAGCAGTTCCAGTAGTGGGATGTGAAATTAAAATCTTCCACTCACTAGCTAGCACTGGCCACTTCACTCCAAAAAGTGTTGATGTGACCATCCCAAAAGCACATTAACAACAACTTGCTGATTATTGCAATTTTTAGCATAAATTAATGAATTATGTTAGATTGGGTTTGATTTCTTTTTAGTCCATGTTTATGACTTTTAACTAAATAAATGATAATATACAAGTGCACTACATAAACTGAATCATTTGAATTACAACCGGCAGTACTGTATGTTAAAATGAATCAATTTACCAGCATTTCTGTATATTTATAATTAGATTTAAGCTCATACTTAAATATAATATTTATATTAGCTATCTTTAACAGTATGGTTTGTATCCCAGTAGGAAGTAGAAGTCTGTGTGAGAGCCTCTTATTCTGAAAAGAAAGTCATCCTGAAGGCCACACCAGTGCAGTAAGTATGGTACATCCTGTGAAGCTGTGCACTTCAATTTCAAATTTGCTCATATGTCCTTATGTGGTTTGTAGTATATCTACATCAAACATTTCCATATTAGAAGGTGTTTCTGAGGTAAGAACTGCTTCAAAAAAGTATTATATTTATATGGGCTTTAGTGTTTTTTGCTCATGCGTCTGTCTTTGTCAACATCTGGTGTTGTTTCAGATGGAGAATGGCTTAAGTGTTTATCTTCAGGAAGCTGTTGAGAACATTGGGATCACCAAAGTCATATCCTGTAAGTGTAGTTTGTATCTGTGTGTGCATTTATGAAAGTATACATGTGATGTATTGTAAGTCTTATATATTTTATCTTCTTAGATCTAGAGGTAGCAGTAACAGGCTTGATGGATAAGCAGGGGCTCAATCAGTTTGACCTCATCAATCCTGAAGTAATACCTTATAATGTGAGTCTCATCTCTTGTTTATACTGTACCTCTTTTTTGGTAACTAAAGCGTAATAACAACAACTGCATAATCATTTATTGCCTAAGATGTGTCTTCTTTTAAAATTCACTCTATAGTAGAAGTCGAGGGTAATGTCCTCCAAAGTTGATATTAATATTTTCCGAGCCTATGTCATTATTAATGTCAAACTGCCACAACAAAATCTAATTTATCACAAACTGCAAGTGCTCACAATATATGCCGAAGTGGATCCAGTTAACAATCATATCCATTTTTTCACCATGCAGGGTTATGTCTTGGTGCAGATGGACTTTGGTTTCCCACAACATCTCCTGGTGGAGTTCCTCAGGAAGACTCTGGATTAACTGCGGGCTGCTTATATAGACTAGTATATACATTTGTTCACATAGATTACATAGTTTGAAAGAGCATTTTTCTAGCAAGAATTTATGTAGAAGCATAATCATACATCCTGCTAATTTTGTTACAGTATAACATATAATAAATATTTGAAATATAATTGTCATGATAACGTTATGAATTCTGTTTTTTTCATACTTCAAAATATTCCAGATTGCTGTAACCGTATACACCTTTATATGATGTCAGATTAATTACAGCATATTATTTCTCTCACGCAATGGTTTAGGAATACTTAATAGGCCAGAAAATAACTTATTTATCATCCCAATACACCTCTGCCTAATCATAAACCTATGTGTTCATCCACATACACACTCACAGAATCAGAATCAGATATGTATAAATATACAATATACAACTCGAATTCCGAAAAAGTCGGGACGTTATTTAAATTTGAATAAAATGAAAATTAAAAGACTTTCGAATCACATGAGCCAATATTCACAATAGAACATGCAACAGGTCAAAAATAGTTGGGACAGGAGCTTTAGTTTGGTCCCATTCTTGTGTGATATAGGTTTCCAGTTGCTGAAGAGTTTGTGGTTGTCTTTGCCTTTTTATATAAGGATGCACCAAATGTTCTCTATAGGTGAAGGGTCTGGACTGCAGGTAGGCCAATTCTGCACCCAGACTCTTTTACAATCAAGCCATGCTGTTGTAATACAGTAGCTGCAGCATGTGGTTTTGCATTGTCCTGCTGGAATACACAAGGCCTTCCCTGAAATAGACATTGTAAGGAGGAGAGCATATGTTGCTCTAAAACCTTTATATACCTTTTAGCATTCATAGTGCCTTCCAAAACATGCAAGCTGCCCACACCATATGCAATTATGCACCCCCATACCATCAGAGATGCTGGCTATTGAACTGAATGCTGATAACATGCTGGAAGGTCTCCCTCCTCTTTAGAGTGGAGGACATGGCGTCTGTGATTTCCAGCAATCCAAGAATGTTCAATTTGGACTCACCTGACCATAGAACACTTTTCCACTTTAAAACAGTCCATTTTTAATGATCCTTGTCCCACAGGACATGACAGCACTTTTGGACCATGTTCACATATGGCTTCCTTTTTGCATGATAGAAATTTAGTTGGCATCTGCAATTTTCATTACAGATTGTGTTTGCCAAAGGGCTTCCAATAAAGGACTTCGGCCTTGTCCCTTACGCACAGAGATTTCTCCAGCTTCTCTGAATCTTTTCATGATGTTATGCACTGTATATGATGAGAAGCCTTTGAAGAACATTGTTTTAAAGTATTCCACAATCTTTTCATGCTCTCTTTCAGAGTTTTTCACAGTTCTGCCTCTCTAAGACATATTTTATACCTAATCATGTTACAGACCTGATATCAATAAACTTAATTGGTTGCAAGATGTTCTCTTCTCAGAATTTCTTGCTTTTTCAGCCATTTATTGCCCCTTGCAATCTTTTTGAACTGTAGCAGGCATCAAATTTGAAATGAGTTCATTTAGTGGATAAAAGTGAAAAATTTCACAATTAAAACCTTTATGTTAGCCATGTTCTATTGTGAATAAAACATGTAATTTGAAAGTTTTTGTTTCATTCAAATTTTAAAAACGTCTTTTTCGGAATTTGCCTAACATGGGTTGTGCACTGTACTTAGCCACATGGTGACTCTCTTGTCTTTATGCTGTGGAATAAATTAATGACGCATAGCCTCACTCAAGGTTGCCATGTTGCAGTTTATACACCAAGGTGTGCTTCTGAAATCCGATTTTCTTCAGCTTTTCTATTCAATAAAAATAGAAACTTTGATATCTTCAAGTTCTTGCTGTTCTTTAGTGTTTTGTATGGTCATCTTTTAAAATATTGTATTTATCAGTAGCCAGTGGTTTATTACTTGTTTGTAACAGTATTTCAGAACCTGTCACAATATTGGACTTCAACAGGAAAGATGGTAAACACATACGACACTTTTGCCAAACATATTAACAAATATTAACTGACCAACTTAGAAGTGGATTCCCATGAACATCCTCTGAAAAAGACAAAACCAGTGAGGTACTGGCATACATAGTGCCATAATCAGTCATAATCAGCAAATCATTATGTCTACACTGATATACTGCAAAAGTTGAAAGAGTGAGGAAACAGTGGTGTTATGGGATGTCTAATGCCCATATGAGACAATGACAAAAAGGTGAGAACCTCTCTGACAAAATACTAAAGAAAATTCTCCGTTTTAAATGCATGACTAGTCACAGATATTTTGTTGTTGTGTTTTGGTAATGTTGTTGCTGGCAATATGGTAGTGATTAGCTGAAACCTGGCAACCTTGTCCTCACGTGAACCTCACGTGAACTGGCGCATGTGCTGAAACGGACAATAAATTACTTTTTTATACGTTTTAATAGATTAAACAGCAGTTTACCAACACGACCATGCCTGATTTATGGAAATGAGTTTATGTCTAAAATAAAATTTCGTTAACAAAACATATCTGACACACAATGGGGAAACCCCCAAGACCACCACCACCACCACCTCCTCAAGACACACAACAAAACCCACAGAAATAATGCTATTCACTAATACATTTTTACCTTACCTGAATTCGTGAATCTCTGTTTGACATATTTGCTTCTTTTAAAAAATTTTCAATCTTTCAGAATTTTAAAAAAAAAAAAAGCTTTTTAGTTTCACTTTCGTTTCATTGGCTCTCCAAAGCGATGCCAGGTATCAGATAACAAGATGCCAGGCTGTTCGCGGTAAGTGCGCAGATAATATCCACAAACAGGGGTCTCGTTTAAGGGTTTGAACAGTTTTTTAACGACAGTTTTTTTTAAGACCCTGGCGCTTGTATACGTTATTGCACAGTTCTAATATAACGTGTTTATTTCAGTAGAGTAAATGCGCAGTTTGTGATCTCTCTAACAATGACTTCAGGTGGCTCGAGTGAAACACTGCAGCTAACAAGCCTTCACCAAAACTGCACCAATTTCACCATATAAGGCTAAATGTTTGGAGTTGATGGCTTACGTTGTAAATATATATTTAATTTTGTACTTTTTCCTAAGATATACGCTGTTTATATTACTCATTTAAGCAATTTCAAGTTATTTATTAACAAAAAATGACCCAGTTTATGATTTCATATACAAGACACATTACTCAACCCCAAACCTTCCTGGCATTGCAGATACAACCAGCTAGTTTAATGGATGAAGCACATGGAGCACATGGATAAAGATGGAGGAGCTGGACCTGGAGGAGGATGTTCGGGTTGTGGTGGCCCAGGAGGCCACTGCAATTGTGGACATTTTGTGTGAGCAGAGAAATAATGTTCTACAGCAGATCTATGCCTTAGTGGACCCTCAGACATGTAAGCGGCTACAACAAACGCTCAGCCACCGAGAGTTTATCTCAGCTGTTGTGGATTTTTTCAAAACTTCAAATCAAAACACATGCCGCCATTTTCTTTGCACTATTTGGGAGCTCTGTGAGAACATTCCCTTAGACCTGGAGATACGGATTTTATCCATAGCAGGATCTTCAGCTGGTAAGTTTGTTTTTGTACTTCCCACCTCGTCACTGGTCAGTGTAATAATCACACTCAGGTTTATGCTTTTGTGACTCAAATAACCTAGAAATGTTGCCTAATTAATTTAATGCACACAAGTGATGCATTTAGGTGGGTGTAACCCACCAGAAATAGGCATCAAAACTATAATGCAATGCTGTTAAGAAAATAGAGCACATCTATAGGTTGTATATAAATGTATTCTATTTGAAATGCTATATGATCTAAAATGTAATGATGTAAGTGTATGAAAAGATATCTTTTTTCAGTTCCGATCCAAGGTCGTTTGACAAAATGTGGAAATAAAGTGAAAGTGAAAGAGCAACAGTACAAACAAAGATAAAATGTGACAAAAAATGTGGCGCATTAGTTAAGTTAACATCATTCATGATATTATGATTCAGTTCAATGTTGGAATTTACCTAAGAATCTGATTTATGACTCTTTGCATGTCATGTATAGGAGCATTGGAAAACAACGTTGATTGGGAAACCCCTCGATCACACAATGCAAAGCTTGCACGTCTAGGTACTTTTTACATTTGCCTTATTACACAACATTATTACATAATCCATAGTTCAATTTCTAGGAAGATAATTTTTGTTATTTTAAATTAATATGTGAAAAGCATAGTAAAAAAATGTTACTTTTTTATCCAGATCAGGTACAGAATTACACAAATGCTGTTAAGAGTTTTCTGCAAAAGAAATTCGAGAAGGTGACAAAAGATATGAAGAAAAAGGTTTGCCTAGACAAGACATGGCTTTGCTGGAAGCCACAAAAATATGTACGGGTGAGAGAAAGACAAGCAAAAGCTCAGGAAGGAGAAGAAGATTCACCAGAACATAAAGAGTCTGTAGAGGTTCTATTGAAGAAAACAGGCAGAGTGGTAATGTTATCAGGTCAGGCTGGTTCTGGTAAAACCCTGCTGATGCATTGCCTAGCCCACCACTGGGCTCAGGGCTCTTATCCCTCTATCGAGCTACTTTTTCTACTGGAGTTTCGCCAACTTAACCTTGTCTCACAGCCGTTGTCTCTGAATGAGCTGTTGTTTCGTTTCTTTCTTCCGTCTGAGGAAGACAATGAGCAAAGTGCAGCAGTTCTCAGTTATATTCTCGCCAACCCTGAGAAAATTTGCTTAATATTTGATGGATATGATGAATTTGGGGCTAGATTTACAGACCCAAAGGAGATTGTTGGTTCTGTAAACCCTTACCAGCAACTGCCAATGGCCGACCTCCTCTCTGCACTATGTAGCTCCAAGATACTGCCTGGGTGCACAGTGCTGGTCACATGTAGACCACGCGATGTTTTTGACCTATTCGGAAGTTCAGGTTATTTTGTTGCAGAGCTGCTTGGGTTCAATCACCAACGTGTAAAAGAGTACACTGAGGAGTATTTCCATGAAAAGGAAAGTGACATTAAAGAAAGAGCAGTTAGATTGCTGATGAATAGCCATCATCTGCTGTCCATGTCGCATGTTCCAGGATTATGTCATGTTTGCTGTGTCTGCTTAGATTATTTCCTCTCCAGTGATGTATCTCAGCATCATAACACTCAGCTACCTACGTCCTTGACCCAAATCTACCTCCACATTCTTTCTGCATTTATGAGTCGTTGCCAGGGTTGTGGACCCTCTGATAATCATACCCCATTACTTCAGAGGTATAGGGTTCAGATTGCTAAACTGAGTAAGCTTGCAATGGACGGTCTAGAGAACAGCCGTATTGTATTCTCAACGAAAGAACTGTCTCCAGAGCTAATGAACTTTGGTGCCAATTCTGGAATTCTGTCCCGTGTAGATCTTACTTGTGCAGATGGATCCCGAAGTCTGGGCTGTGCCTTTACGCACCTAACTATGCAAGAGTTCATGGCTGCTTTGCATCTTATGACAAACTCCGACATCACAGAGTCACAGCTCAAGAAGAAGCTTAACTTGAAAAGTCGATGGACTGCTAAGACTGATCCAAAAACTGTGTTCACAGACTCCCTACACCTGTATGTGTGTGGACTCGCTGCAGAAGCCTGTACTTTAAACCTTGTCCTGCTGGAAGGCAGTGAGAATGCTAGCTCTATTGTGCTAAAGCGGCAAAATGCCGTACTTAAGATTTTGCAGCGATTTGTGGTCAGTGGCCGTCAGACAGGTCCCAAGATTATTGAGCTCTGCCGTTGTGCCCATGAAACACAAAACATTAATTTGGCCAAGGATGTTGGGTCAAGAGACCAGTTTGAGCTGCGGAATATAAGACTCAACCCTGTGGACATTGATGCCTTGGCATTTGTAACTTCAGCTGCAAATCGGATGGCATGTCTGGACTTTGGTGCTTGTTCCATTGAACCAGAGTGTTTGACCATCATTCCCAACTGCAAGAACCTGGAAAATCTCATGTGAGTTGTAAATCCTTATATATCTATACATGTGATTAGGATTATATTATGATACATTTGAACAAATGAGCAAAATGTAAAAATGAGCAAAATGTAAAATCATACAAATCATACAAGCAATTTTTATATTTTATCTTCAGTGCATAATGAATTTCCCAAACATTATTTAATGAAAATATTAAATTGCTTTAAAATGTCATGGTCATATTGATTGCCATCTAGTCACATTGCTTAATTTAATAAATACATACAGGTTTGAAGGTTGAATAATCAGCATAAGAGAATGCAAGCAAAATAGATATTAACTTATCACATTTGCTAAAGTGTTACACTTAGGTAATACATACCTATTTTAAAATGTAGGTCTAAGCTAGGGCAAAGTAATGAGTCCACTTAAAGGTGAACCTGTGACCACTGTAGACTCAGACTCATTTCCTGTCTGACCCAAGTGGAAACTGATGTGGCCTTATGCCTTTCGTCAGCCTCACAGTTTGCTGTGTTGTGCAATCTGTGTTGTTTTTCTGCTTACCACACTTATAAAGAGAATCTGTTATTGAAATAATTATTGTAGTGAGCAGTCTGGCCGTTCCTCTTTTCTGCCCTCACTACTGCCTCACGGATTTTGGCTTTCACACCATTCTGTATAACCTTGAAAACTGTTGTACATGACAAACACAAGCATTTTCTGATATACTCAAACCTTCACATGTGGCATCATCAACCATGCCATGCTCAGAGTCACTGAATTTACATTCTTCCCTTTTATGATCTTTGTTGTAAACGTTAACTGAAGCAGGTAACTGAAGCCAAATTATTTTTATGTACATTGCTGGTTGTTATAGAGGTTGATAAGTGTATATACTGTGTATTGGCTAGAAATTAAACTTTACAACATTGCTTGATTAATAATCTTGAAAAGTGTACAAAACTTTCACTTTCACTACATACCCACAAGCACAGTACCCACAACCACTACATACCCACAAGCACTTGAAAAATGTAAAAAAAAAACAAAAAACATTTTTTTAAAATTACATAAAAATGCATATAGAAATATTCAACTGTGTGTCTCTTTTGACACAGTGAATTCTTGATAATGTGATATTTATTCTTTTATAATAAAAGGCACCTTCCATTTTAAATATACAGTATGTAGTGTTGATGGTAGAAGGGATATAAAAATACATTATTTACTGTAAGGGCTAGTGTTTTCTTTAGAGCAATTTAAATAAATTACAAACATAATCTGTAAATAGCTGAACTGTTATTATATAATGGAGAAAATGTAGTGAAATTTGCAGTTCTTTAAATGAGAAAATGTTTGAAAAATGCTTAAAAATGTAAGGTTTTGGCAATTTTCAGTAGAATTATTTTAGTTTTGTTACATGTATATACTGTATAACATACTGTATACCACAAAGTAAATGTGTTTATTGAAATAGGCCTGAATATTCATTTCAGTTTTCGTAGCCGGAAGTATGACGACAAGTTTGCAGATGCTTTGTCTGGTGTCTTGCCCAAACTCAAGACCTTGAAGCAGTTAGAGTGAGTTTCCTACTTTAACCAGTAACATTTCCTCATTTTACATGGGGCTTAATTCAACTCATTGTGCAATGTGCCTTTCATTACTCCATCCACAGCTTTATCAGCGGTGCCCTCACTAATAAAGGAGCTGCTAAACTTTTTAAGGCTTTGGAGTTCTGCCCACAAATCACACACATCAAGTAAAAGCTTACATTCTTACTATCCAGTATGACCTAAAGAATAGTTTAACGAGAGCTTGATGCTTGGACATTTAGTTAAGTGTAAATCAACAGGATAATTCTAAATATTGAGTGATGATGAAAAGGTTATGCAAACTAAATAAAACGAAATGTGTGTTATGTCAGTGTCAGTGATAACTACCTAACAGATGAGAGTGTAAGAAAGTTCACAGAGATGGTACCCAAACTGGATAACCTAACATCTGTCAAGTAAGTGGCTTTACTTGTTGGTTTTCATTCATTTTTTAAATTAGACTAGAGAGTCCATTAGTCCACTTAAAGAACTTTGGTGTATGTGAGTATTTACTGATGTATGCAGCTGTAATTACTAGTTGTCATCTCTTTTATCTTGTTATTAGGTTTGGAAAAAACAGCATCACTAACAGTGGAATATTTATGCTCATTGAAAAAATGGCAGTCTTTCTGAACATTAAGAAAGTCTATGCAAAGTAGGATCTCTTGTTTTTATGTGAATACTTTAATCTCATTAAAAACATTCAGTGTTAACAAAATTAAAACGCATTGCTGTGCTCATGTTCTTCTTTTTGTTTACAGTGCAAAAAAGGAAATCAATGTATGCTTTTACCCGAGATCCCCAAAGTAAGTAACAACTAGCATTGGAGAATTATGTTTAGTAACGGTAGAAGGCTATTAAAATTGTATAAGAGGATTAAAGATTAATCTGGCTGTGAAATTAACCCTTCACATGCCATGTGATGAGTTAAGGAAGTTACTACGTGTCTGCCTACAATCAATCCTACTTTATTTTCAAAGAAATTACAATTGTACATTTTTAGAAATGATTTAGAGCTATACATTATATATGAATTAGAATTACGTAGAAGTTATTTAATTGTTGCATAAATGATTTAGTAACAGAAACACAAACAGTTAAAAAAAATACTCGACCACAGTCACTACATTCACTTTCATTTATTATTATTATTAGTCCCATTGTTTTATTGAATATTTCCTGTGTGTATTTTCTGTCATGTGACAATAGTTAAATGAATGCACACACAATAGTCCATATGTAATAGTGAATAGATTGCATGTCACTCTGAAACACAAACGTTTTCAATATGTAAACTCTCATCCCATCGCAGTTCCACTAATTTGGTAACTAACATGAATTAATACTACAGTTACAATATTAAAGTTAATTTTATAATGTTTGCTGAAGATCCTTTTAATTTTTGGAATATAATGTCTTAAATGGTCTTACCTATATTGTTTTTTAATAATTATGTTTCAAATTCTAAACTTGATTTAGCTAATTTAGAAATCGCACATGTGGTAATGTTGTACATGTGGCAATGTTTTATGTTTACTGGACACATAAACTTTTACATTGTTATTACTTCATTTATGAGAAAAAGAGGCAAAAGGGAATGTAGACATTGGATATTAGACATTGGATATTAGAAATGGTCAGGCGTGACATATTTAATGTAGTGTGGAAAGAAAAAACTATGGACTCATTTCTTTTCTAATTTTACCTTAGTGCCTGTCTGCAAATCGCATCATGCTACAGTATCTAAATGTAGCTAGCTTGAGACTTGAGTTATGGATCTAATCCTGTTTATTATTTTCGGCATAATTATCAAAACAGACAAAAGCAGATATACCAGATGTGTCCAATGTTATCTGGAAGCCACACCTGAGTGTACTGAAAGCAAAGATCAGATGGTTAAACAGTGGAATGAGGTTTGGCTCCTGCTTGATTGGAATGAAAACCTGCACCAACACATGCTATTTGTGACTGGACACTCCTGATTTAGACAGTCAGTACAGATAACAGTGGACATTTTACAATTTACAGTTTAAATTAATTTACAGTTTAAATGACCTAATAAAAGACATTACTTTATGATATATAACAGAACAACCTGAAAGAGAATTTGTTGTTAATCCAGATAGACATCATCATTTTGTTTTTTTCAAGTAATATTTTTTCTTAAGTAGAAAATATTTGTATGGTATTGATGTGGAACTTAAAAATGTGTGAATGTTTTCAGAGCTATATAAAGTGGAACATTACAAAATGTGACCATGTGAAGGGTGTTTCCATGCTGACACACATTAAATGGTGCAATGTACATGCTTTTAAAAAACTACCCTGTTTATATCCTCTTTCTTTCTTCCCATTAGCAATGCAAGCACCAATGACACACACAACAGAGGCAAATCAAAAGAACTAATGTATGTACATAGTTTATTTATTTGTTTATTTGTTTATTTATTTATATTTTTTATTTATTATATTTATTTTATTTAGTTCTTATACAGGTAATGACATACTGCTAAAATCTAAAATTTATCAATATCCTTATTAGACTAAATAAAATAAAACTATTAAGGTTCACTAATGGATTATAGTATAGAAATGAACAATGTGTGCTTAATCTATCTGCTTTTTTTGAGGAAAAATTATGAAAAAGTAAAAAATCCACATTTATGTTTATTACACTCATGACTGTATTTCACGTATTTTTTTTCCAGTCAGTGATGACGTGTTATTGATGTGTCAGTCTGGGCTAGAGAAAAATCAGCCCTAGCCTCAAATCTTCATATATTTGTGTACTTTTTTTATGACCATTTGAGGTCCTGTTGTATTTGCTTCCACAAATATCAAATACCTCTTCACAGCAAATAATTTGATATGGATGGCAGGATGAAAACAGTTCATTATTGTCTTTTTAAGCCTTGCCAAAAACTAGCCAGCTGTCCTTGGCTTCAGGATCATTAAATAGTTTCCAATTTCCTATTAATTTTTTTAGGAATAAGAAACAGAAAGCTCAGAATGCTACACCCTGAAAGGATTTACAGTAGCTTTTGGTTTCCATCAAACTTGATTATATTCATGCAGGCAAGCATAACAATAGTCCAAATATTGTAAACACTTGAAACTAATCATAACATTATCTGCAGTTTGTTTTTTGCATTTTTGTACTAAGCTAGCTACTTTACTTATACTTTTACTTGATACACTACATTTTTAGTGCTGAAAGTAAAAAAAAAACCTGTTTGTTAACAAGTACAAACATGACACTTTTCCCCCCTTAAATGTGTGTGTTTAGATTGAATAACTGGAATCTGAAATGTGTGAATGTGTACAATCTCTGCACAATGCTCAAAGGCTGCTCGTCTCTCACTGTCCTCAAGTAAGTGCTATTATACACCACACAGTAGGGCTTTTCAATCCTTTAATGTACTTTTTATCACATCTAAAATCTTTTATCATATCTTTATATTTCCCCTTTTAGTTTGTCTAACAACTCACTGGGTAACAAAGGTCTAAAGAAGCTACTAGAAAATCTGCATACTTTCCACAGCATTCAGGAAATGAAGTGTGTTACAAATGATTGTAGATTCAATTTTTTTTTATATGAGCTTCGTCTGTTTAAGTCATATTTGTGATGTCCCATTTTATATCTGAATATAAAAATGTGATTGTGAAATGTTGTCCTTAAATGCAGTGTAAGTGAGAATGAAGTGGATATGGATGGTGTGGTGCTTCTCTCAGCTTATTTCTGTTCTCTGAAAAACCTGACTGAAGTAGAAGCAAGGTAACACCAATTATAGTAATTGATATCCTATTATAAAGAGTACTTGTTATGATTTAACAATTATAATGGCATTCTGTTTGTTTCTAGCCATAACGGAAATAAGAAACTGGTCTTGACATTTGACTATAGTAGAAGGTACAGCAAAAGTTTATTTCCTCTTTGCTCTAATGTTACAGATTGAAGTGTATTATTCATAACAGTACATTGTTTTCCTGCAGTGATGAGTTGACCCGGTTAACTGCAGATAAGTGTGATATTCTTCACAAGAAACTCAGGTAGAATGCTAATGCAATTTATACAGGATTAGTACACCTTATTAATGATTTTCACAAAAAATGACCATTTAAAATAGCTTTATATATTTATCTTTTATGTCATTTCAGCTTAACAGAATGTGACATACACTCTAATGATATGAACAAGCTGTGTGAGACTCTGCTCAATTGCCCAAATCAGCTAGACCTGGAGTGAGTTCACTGTCAGCCCCCTAGTCTATATATACACCACAGTCGCTTGTGTATTTTAAAAAATATTTTTTCCTTATTGTTTTCTGTTGTAGTTTCTCTCGTGGAACTTTAACGGATGAGTCTATTGAGAAGTTAATAATGTTCCTTCCAAACATGTCATCTCTCAATCTGCTAAAGTAAGGATTTGTATTTAGTTGGATTCTAAAAAAAATAAATAAAATACACAATTACTGAATTGTGATTGTAAAGTTGCTTTGTTATCTCTTTTAGATTAAGTCACATCCAGATGTCAACAGATAGTGCTTTGTTATTGGTCCAATTGCTTTCTGATTGCCAACGGACTACAGCTGTGGAGCTCAGGTAAATGATATGAGCGTAATCTGCATCTACTGTATATTAGAGTGACCATACTTCAACTTGAACCTGGGCATTTTCTCTTTTTGGGATCTAAAAAACGCATTAGTCCAGGATTTCTAGATTGCCCAAAATGTCCAAGATTTTGATTATTGCATCCCCCACACATTCTCTATATTTTCATTGCTTTAGGTTCAGCCTTTTGGCCCATCACAACTGAATTATGTACATACCCTCCCTATATCCACTGGTGAAAATATTTTAAAAAATATATGTCATTACTCTCAATGTGTATGAAGCAAGTAGTGCACCGCCACAGCCACCATGTTAAAAAGTAGCACATGGTGCATAACACCTTGCTCAAAATGAAATACATGTTTTGTTTCAGTCAGGAAGTGGACCAAATATTTTTACACACAAATATTCTTTATACACTATTATCACACGCAGTGCACATGACACATCTTTACTGTAGTAACATTAGTGTACAAAGGAAATTAATTACTATAGCTTGATAAATCAATTCTGTACACTACAATTTTAAACATGTTTTGCTAAGACATATACCTTCAAGAAAAGGTCTAATGAGATATTTTTTTCGTTATTTTATTTAATTCTATGTCCATTAAAAGAAATGTTTTGTAGAAAGTGTTTGATTCTATTTATTTTATATGTTAGAGACATTAGTTGAATTGAAAGGAGATAAATTGGCCATATACGTTATTATGAAATTTATTAAGGCAACTGTGTGTGTATTAAATTCATTAACATAGTTGAATAGTTTTGGCGGGAAGTGTCAGCTATGTTTATTAAATATTCCTCCAGTCCACACATACACACTGACCACTTGAAGCCCCAAAATCACAAACTCTCAAAACCGGAATGCAGTCATTCTATCTACCTGTGATCTGCAAGTGAGGTCATTATAATTGATGTTGTATCTGTTTACAGACCACTGGGAGAAGCATTCGTTAAATTTGTCCAGGCCAAAGCAGAAGCTGCATTATGCAAGTGAGTCAAAATTGAAAGTAAAGAAACCAAAACTTTAGACATGCACAGAATCATAAACTGAATAGCATGGATTTGTTTGTGTTTACTCAACAGGTTTAACCATTATGACCTTGGCAGTGCCAATCTGGCAAAGCTCTGTGGTATACTGGAGCAGTGTCATCATTTGACTTATCTGGAGTATGTGTTATCCAGTTCAAAGTCTGTCAGCTATCAGCAATCGATTCCCATAAATTCTCTCTTTCATGATAAAAGCATAACAATGCATTCTTTTTCTTTTCTAATGTAGTCTGTCCAGCAACTTCCTTAAAGATGAAGATGTGAAGACCTTTGTTCATTTACTGCCCAAGCTTCACATCTCTAGCTCTGTGAGGTAAAGGAACTGTTTGTCTTATAGGTTGTCTGCCAGTGTTCACTGTATCTCCAAAATCACAAACATGACAATCATTCTAAAACTATCTTTGGTGCAAGACGGTGCAGCATGATGGTGCTTTTCTTACTACCACCATCTTAGCTGTAACGTGTGCTGAATTTTGGTCACCCTTTATTTTACCCATGAAATACATATTCAAAACATCCTCTAAATCACTTTATTTGCACCAAACAAATTAAGATTAAGAAGATTAACACCACCATATATTTGAACACCATCTGATATTTATTGCACTAACTTATAGTAAGGTACTGAAAGGTCCCTTCAGACTTTAGTGGTCATTAAACAGCATTTTAGAAAATGACATTTTTACAATTATACATTTTACAATTATTACATTTTACAATTAATTTTGTTTTATATATATATATATATATAGTGTTGTAGTGTACTTCAGTTGTGGACTAGATTTGCAGTGCATTGATTACAATAATGTAGTGCACTGTTGAGAAAAAAGATGTTGCAAAAGATGCTTTTGTTGCAAAAGATGCTGGGCATCCTGTGTATTATGCCTCCATTATTTGAGAGTTACTATTATATTAAATACTATTAGTATTTTAGTATTGAAATACTAATTTAGCCAGAGCAAAAACATTGCAGTATTTGCTTCTTATACTTTTTAAAATTATTTAATCCCTGATTATTTTCCACAGCCTCAATAATAACAGACTAACCGAAGTAGGTGCGCTTGAGCTGCTGAGTTCATTGAATACGTGTGAAAAGGTGGCAGCCGTGGAAGTGTGGTAAAACTAAGTTCATTTATTTGTTTGCAATTCATTCTCTTGTGCTCTCTGAGAGCTTGTAGCTAACAAGAAGTAGCTGTGATAGTCTCTCTGTGTTTAATAACTGCTTCTGAATAATACACCAAAAAGAAAATATATTATATTGAGTTTTATTTCTAAACCTTAGCCTTGAAAAGCTGGAGCAGAAGGCCCTGATTCACTTTGTTCAGAACAATTTGACAGACAAATCTGTCAGGTAAGTACAGCCTCAACATGTCAATTTTGTTAACTATAATTCTAATAAAATGGAGAGAGAAAATGCATTATACTTATTGGATGCCTGGCCACATTTACTTAATTAATGAACTTTTTGTTTCTGTTTCTCCCTGCTTTATTTTTCTGTGTTTTGACCATTTCCTCTTTCTGTCTTGTTCACATAATGCAGTCTGAAGCATTGCTGTTTTGAGTTAAGCCATTTGCAATATCTTGTGAAAATACTCACCAGTTGTCCCAAACTTAAATTAGAGTAAGATGATTTATTTATTTTTTGCGTTTTAAAAAGAAGACGCTCTTTAAATAAAATGAATTAGTATTGAGTGTTGTCTGTGTTGTTCATTGTTTTTTCTCCTCTAGGTTATCATCCTGCACTGTACAAAGTCAAAATCTGTGCATTTTAATGAATGATTTGGCTACACTGAGCTCAGTACAAACACTAGAGTAAGAATCTCAAGCAGACATGTATTTTGAGTGCACTCACAAAATTATTTCTTACGTTACTATATATATTATATATATGCTCTTCTTCTTTGCAGACTACGAAACAATTCTTTGAATGCTGAGGCAGTTAAGCATTTGGTTACTAAGTTGTGTAGGACTTCAGATCACAGAACAATTGGGTGAGCATGATGCAGCAGGTCAGGATATCAAGCCATTTGCATTTGGATTATACCATGTGATCAAGGCTGTTTTTGTTATTTGAATGTTAGGATAATGGAGCCATGGATCAAAGGGGAAGTTGCAGTTGACCTTGTGGCATGCTGCCTGCAACTGAATCCATACATAAAGGAGATCAGGTGTGTCTCTGCCTAATGTATTCAAAAATAGAATAAAAAATCACAAAAATTACAGTAAATTTGAACTGAGTTTATGCCAGTTCCAAGTCTTTGAATTCTTTAATTCACTCATGCAGTGTAGTCTTCAGCACATGGACTACACCCATATACAATTACACACATGCATTAATTAATACCACCAGTGTGGTTTATAGACTTCTTTCAGACAGTTTTTTAGTTTTTTGTCAATACAACTTCTGGTTCTAGTCATTCATCTGATTTTCCTTTTTTTAATTAGCGTTTATGTCTCCACTATTGACACACTAGGATATTTTTATACCACATTTATTTAGTTTTATTTATGCTATAAGCTGACTAGACTAAAAGTGAAAAAGTCATTGAGGAAAAAAATATATATATTTTCCCCTTTCTGATGTTTAAACAAATGAAACATTAACTGAATCTCTTGACCTGTATTTAATAATGACCAGTGAGTGTATAACAATGCTTATTTTGTTATGCAAATATAATAAACTAGATTTTTATTTTATTACAATTATAAGCTTTTATTTATATTTGAATATATTTCATCAAATGTGAAAAATAAATCATATGTTCTTGCAGAGTTGAAAAGACATGGCTTAACCTTTCTTTTGAAAGCCTCACCTCTGCCACGTAAGTCTCAAAACTTCTACTTTCTTCTACTAAATGTGTCGTAAAAGAATAAAACAGAACAGGGATGAAGTTACAAGATAATAATGTATTACCTGGTGATGTTATATGTTACCGCTCTAAAATTCATACCTGTATCTGATTATTTACCAGTAAGCTTTTATAATAAATACATACATGCTGCACTTTTCACTTTTAGGGTCCCTAATGAGAATGGGAATTTCTCCCTATCTGCTGTGCACTCTATAATGTGAGTTGTTGTATATTCTTATGTAGATAATTAATAATTTCAAAAGTTCTATATGATAAAAGGTATCTGATGTATGCAAAACTACAGATGAAACAAAACAATCAAAACTGCAGACCTAGCATCATCTGCTTTAGTTGTATTTTATCAGACCCTTGAATTCATTTATTATGGGCTCTTAGTGAATTTATTCATACACATTGTACATATTGAGTGTATTGTCCTTCTCCTTCCCTCAGCTTTCATGACTGTGAAGTTGAGGGGCAGCACTTATCTACACTGCAGTCTACCATCCAGATGTGTCCCTCTCTGCAGCAGCTACAGTATGCTAAATAAAGAAAGCCCTAACTGTATTAATCAAAACCTAAAGGTTTTATTCGCATTATGTGCAATCAATACTTCTTTTTTTTTTTTTCAAGGTTTTCTCAGATGACTATGGGTGCACTTGGTGCAGAGTTTCTCTCGTCAGTTCTTCCCTCGCTGAAGAATCTCAAGATCCTCAGGTGACAAACGATCACCAAATTAATAATAAGTAATTATTTCATATTTTATAAAAAGTCAGCTTGTTAAAAATTATTTTATATGTTTCCACAGTCTTAACTCCAATGTAGAAATGGTAGATGAAGCAGTAATATTTGCATTACAGCATATGCAAAAGCACCTGGAACGGCTGAGGTATAGCTCTCGCATTCCTTTTTTAATGCCCATTTCTTTGCTGTCAAAATTAGTTTTTTTCTGATATGCATACAAAATAACTTTCTATTCCCCAAATCCCAATATATTTTTATTTCACACTGGTTTCTAAAATGTTTCCAATGTCTCCTAGCTTGTCGCATTATGTAATTAAAGACAGTGGAGCTGCAGTATTAGGGAATGCCCTTCAATATTTGACACGAATGCGATCACTCAGGTAGGAAGTGATTCATATCCTTTCTGTAATTCTGTCTGTACTTTCTGGCGCTATTGACCATACAATCTAGTCATATATACAGTACATTTAAGAAATCTGAACCAAAGATCAGAGCCAAATCGTATCTAAAAGTAAAAGTTTTACATCAGTGACACTGTGTTTTCTTGCTCAATCTAGTCTCTTGCAGTGCTTAAATTGTACAGCAGCAGGAGGGCGTGATCTGGTCTGTGGTCTAGTCAAGTGCCAGTCTTTGGAGGAAATTAAGTAAGCATCCTCTACATTATGGTTTACTCAGAGTGTGTAAATCACCTAGCAGGGGATGTTCACTGCTATAACTGAATTCTAGTTTGCTGTAGGCATTGTTGTATGATCTGTTGTATTCTATTGCAACACAATTACATTGCGTCTGTAGAACAGAAATAAAACAGTAGTAATAAAAGCTAGGCTCTGAAATGTCATCATAGCTAATTGTGCACTATGAGTGTTAGATGTGGTCACATTGGTGTAATTTCTCTCCAAAGACTAGACTGTTTAGAACTGGATGCAGAAAGCTTAGCTTGCTTTGCACAAGGTCTCCAGGCCATGACATCACTTAAAAAGATCAGGTAAGTAAACCTGGCTCCCTTAAAAGCTTAATGAAAGTTGCAAAGATTTATTTGTTTGTTTGTTTGTTTGTTTAATCCACTAACCTGTTTCACTTGTAACACACCAACCCTACTCATACTTCTGTGTTATGATGGGTTTATGTTTCAGTTTGAATATTAAGACAATCTCGAAGGAAGGCAGTGGCTTTTTGTGTCTGCTAGCTAGTCTGCACACGTTGATTGAGCTAGAAGAGATTGAGTAAGTTTCATTTTCTCTTCCTTTCTCTATCACTTTATATTTTGCATGTGTATTTACAATTATTTAGAAAATGAGCTTATACTCTACATAGTTCTGCAGAAATCCCCTTCACACTTTTCACTCTGCCACTATTTCCTGACCCTGATACTGAGTTCAGATCATGTGGTTGTGCTGTATTCAGGGTTCTGGGATCATATCTATTCTCTTGGCAGAGAATTTGTCATTTTCTTATGGCAGAGAGTATTTACAATTCTAAGAATAAACCAAATATAATATTAATAAACCTATTTCTTGACATTTGTAATATTTGAAAGATTAAACTAGTCTTATTCTTTTTTTTAAAATTAATTTCAAGTATTTGTTTCTAGAAAGAAGTAAAAATATCCATCAATAGTATAAGAATAAGAAAATGTAATGATGGCAATTAGTACAAAATTTAGAAACATTAAGTCTTAATGTTCAATCCTATATTTGCTTTACTGTAACCTTATAAGAAGAAACATGATAGATTTCACTCTAAACATATTTTCACCTGGAAATATATTATTTTAATGTATAGATATAGATATCATTGTTTTCAGCCTAAATGAAATGAAATGAAAAATGTGCTAAACTTTTGTACATTTTTTATTTTTTACTAGGTTGATAAGGTTGAGGATCGGGGATCAAGGGATTGAGGAGCTTGTGAAACACATCCCGAAATATACTAGACTGAGAAAGATAAAGTAAGTTGTCATTCGGAATGATTTTCATGAAGTCATAAATTCTAAGCTTTGTTTTCTTATCAGTATGAATTAGTGATGAAATAGCGTTCTCTAGTGGAAATGATGCAACTAGGCATGCATTGTTTTTTTACTATGCAAAAAGCTTCCTTTTTCTACAAATGTCCAATGTTTGTTATTATCAGACAATTTTTTACTGTAATTTTTTTGTGTTGAAGTCTGTCTGAGAACTGTGTGAGTGACCATGCTGGAGAAATGTTGGTGAAAGCACTGTCCAACTGCAGAGCACTGCAACACATAAAGTAAAATAAAAAAATTATCACTCATCTTCTTACATTTACTTTCTTTGTAGTATTTCATATGGTATTTGCAAAATATAAATAAATGTATGGTACTGTATATATATCAGTATGTCACCCACAATGCGGTGTGTAATAAGCTGGACAAAATCGGACAAAAGCTGAAAATCTGTTGGTGAACACGATGTTTTCTTATGTTCAGTCTTTCCAGAAACAACCTTGGTCAGAGCTTTGCTGCTCTACTGGGTCAGGTTCTTCCATCTCTCTCAGAGCTTTCTGAATTGGAGTAAGTTTAATAGTTATTTAGGGACAAGTTACAGTATATGGAACAGGACAATTCTTTTCATGTTTCATGTTGTGATCCAGGTTATAGATCCACATTTCTTTTTCACTTAGTATCCTGTGTATTCTAAGTGTATAATAGTATTACTAAAATGCTCATGTTTAAATGGTTTAATGGCTAAATGCATTATCTAATCTCTCCATTTCCTTTCTGTGCTATCTGTAAGTCTCTCTGAAAACCAGATGGGTTCAGAAGGTTGTTCAAGTCTCTGTAAGGGTCTGGTCAGCATGAAGGCACTGAAACAACTACAGTAAGATTCCATGTACTCTTATACTCTTTTCATAAACCTAAATAAAACACTTAGTCTATTATAAGTTTGTTGGCCTGTTTTTTTCTTTTCTTTTCTTTTCTTTTCTTTTCTTTTCTTTTCTTTAATTTTCTTTTCTTTTCTTTTCTTATCATTTCTTTTAGTTTCGGTGTGTGTGTGCGTGTGTGTGTGTGTGTGTGTGTGTGTGTGTGTGTGTGTGTGTGTGTGTGTGTGTGTTTAAGCCCAATATTTCCAGCCTTTCCCAGTTTTCTTAAAGTTTATTTTTCTTTCAGCTTAACCGCCATTGGAACCCCAGACTTGATCAATGTTGTATCTTGCCTCGAACACTGTACCTCAATAGAAGACATCAGGTACATCTGACAACAGTTTATAATCTGTACTGAATTCCATTTTCCAACATAACTCACATTTCCTGTTTTGCCCTGTGGTCTGGCATGTTTTTCTTCAGCCTGTCATGGAATTTATGTGAAAATGACGTAGTTCTAAAACTGGCTGAAGTTCTGCCACTATGCAGAAACCTGAAAAGACTTAAGTAAGTGTTTTGATCATTAGACTGGGTGTATGGCACTTGCATATCAAGATCTATTATTGGGCAGAACATAGATGATATTATCTTTTTTTTCCAGTCTGGAGGCCAATAATATCAACACATCAGGAGCTAAGGCCCTTGCTAGATGTTTGCAGTTTTGTCCTTGGATTGAAGTAATCAGGTAGTTGGAACTAAAACCTGATTAATCTGTATCACATGTATCAGCTAATACATTTGTTTTTATATTTGAATTCATCTAATAAGTGCAATCTCTGTTTTGTAAGGCTTTGGAGGAATCCAATTAACAAGGATGACCCGATGTTAAAGGACAAGAGTCTGAATTTCTCATCAATTTAATCTGAAGCACAATTCTTCAACATGGTTCCTTAGTTGTTGTTTTTTTGTATGTTTAAATTTCTATTTATGACTTTTTGTGGTATTAGGAATGTCAAGATATTTCTTTTACATATTTGGAGAACACATTACCTCATAATACCAGTAACTATTCCATGCCACAGTTAATCTAGTTGTCTGGGATTCTGAGGTTTATGGAAGTGATGTGAGCATTCCATTTTTGTACCTTAACAGATACAACTCTCTGTATGTTTCCGAACATGCTATACCTGCATGTTCAGAGACATAATAATCAGCAGTCTTGAACAGTTCCAAATAACATTTTTGACACATAGTATGCAAAACACAGTAGGCTCCTAGTTGACAGAAACTGCAGAAAACACACAAAAAATGGTTAGACTTCAATAGGTGAATGAAGCTTGTTAGCTTTTTTACTTCCAATCTTTCATACACATTATCATATTCTAATATACCATATAAAATGCAGATAGGCTGTGAAATAATCAGATTTACTCCATTAATATAGGTATCTTATAACGTATCACCCAAAACAGAAAGCTATTTTTTTCAATAGTCCTTCCATTAACCCATCCTAGACTTCTCCTTGTTGTGTTCTCCTGCATATCCTCTATTTATTTCTGCATTGATTCATTTAAATGTCTTTAAGAATTGCACTGAAAAATTATACATTTCTGGACAGTGAAACACTGGATGATGGTATCTGATATGAAACTGAGTACTACTTTAAAAACCTTTTAGTGAGTAAAGTATTAGTAACTTTGAGGGCTAATCTCTGAACACAGATAACAAACCTACATAAGTAAAAAAAACTACAGTATATAACCAATTGTTCATTTGGCTTTCATGAAATGACAAGCCAGCATACATAGTTCAGTGAAGAAAATGAAGTGCCAAAATAGAACCCCAAAATATTATGATATCTTTTCTATAGCTTCCAATAATGGGAAATTGTTGAACACACCCATACATTTTTCCACAGAATTCAATGTTATATTTGACAAAGTCTGACATATTTTGAAGTCTGTATGCTATATGTGTATATAGGCTTGTCAGTAAAGCACAGGAATGAAAATTCATTCATTCTGTTATTGCTTCTGTGTCTGTGTTCTCACCTCATATACAGTATTATTCATCAACTATGCTATAAAGTTCTACTTGTGGTTCCGTAGATGGCTGGCAAGATTTTGGTCCCCACTTCAAATTTTGCAGGTTGTTGGACCACTCTGGTTTCTCAAGCAAAAATGCTGCCCCAAATGTAATGGGGACTTGGCACCCCTGCTAAGTGACCTGAGCCAGAGTGTTTGGCCCTTTGGACTGATGTTATTCAGTAGCCAAGTAAACACTTCAGAATTCCAGAGCCACTATTACATGAGCCTTATATTCCCTTAAGTGCAAGCTGCTCTGCACATGGTCTACAACTCATTTTCTAGATCTGGTGTACTGCTTGATTACTATCTATTTTTTTTATCAAATGCTAGACAATGACATGTCCTCATCTACATAAAAGTGTAAGTTGTAGTCAAAACAAGCATTTCATGGCATTTATCCTTGGGCTCATCAACTTAAGGAACCTTTCTGAAAAAGACGTGGAGACTTTATATACTGTACATCAATTCCTTTTGCAAGAGCCCCTTAAGGTAATAACTATATACTATAACAAACTAAAATCGGTTTCACTTAAAACTGCATTTCTCTTTGTGATTACTTCAGCAAAATTATCTGTAACATTTTGAAGAAGTTCAGAATTTTCCACAAGTCTCCTGTTCAATGAAGCATGTGATCAGAGGACATGCCAATGGATTTAATCTAACATAAAACATCAAGTTTTACACAAACCAGCTCAAATGCAAAAATGGGACAAACCATATACTAATAAATTCTAAAGACTGTAATTATTTCTAAAATTCAACTTGTCTCTCCGTGTGGGATAGGCACAGGCTCCCCGTGACCCGAGGTAGTTCGGATAAGCGGTAGAAAATGAGTGAGTGTATGAGAACTTGTCTCTCAAGGTGTTGCTGGTAATATTAATTTTAATGTAAGCCTTTGTTAAATGGAAAAACAACACCAAACAGAAGCATTTTTACTAGAGCTCTCTGACTTCTGGACTCCTGTACACTGTACATGTAGTAGGTGTATTTTTACTTTCACTTGAATGTTTTAGTGTAATACAGTGAAACCCATCAGTTAATACAACAATACAACAAAGTTCTAGTTACAAAAATTGACTCAGTTTTGCAAATTAATTAAGGAATTGTAAGAGGACTTTAGCCAATATATATGTGTTATGTATAAGTGTTTCCAGAAATCTGATCATTTTATCATGTTTCTTTTCTGATAATCTTAATTAGTTCTTTCGGACAACCCAATACTTTGGGACAAATCTGTGAATCTGGCCCAGTGACAGCCTGCACCCCTTCATGGAGAAAGCTGAAAATGGGTTTGAGCACCTGACAGCTTGAGGGGTTCTGAAACAGGAATGGTAGAAGATTCTTCTTGCAAACTTTCATGCAATCATTTTTTACAGCAATGGCTGTAATGATACAATATGAGCCATATCAATATTCTCTGCTCATTGTTTACTTCAAATATAGCATCTCTGATTCAACCACAGCTTTTGTTGTTTTCTTACTTTAGGTGATTCCTACAATTATTTTATTCAATTCAATTCAATTCAAACTTATTTGTATAGCGCTTTTAACAACGGACATTGTTTCATAGCAGCTTTACAGAACAAAGAAAACATAATAAAAAAAAATATTATACAAAGAATCAAGACATATTAGACAAATGTGCTTGTATTTATCCCCACTGGGCAAGCCTGAGGAGACTGAGGTGACTGTGGCAAGGAAAAACTCCCTTGGATGGAAGAGGAAGAAATGTTGAGAGGAACCAGACTCAAAAACCTCATCCTCATTTAGGTGACACTAGAGGGGGTGATTATAAATATACAGTCCAACAATTGTGTATTGATGTGGAGGTTGTTGTCCTCAAAGACCACATGGAGTTGGCATCTCCTCTTAGAATGTCCAAAAACTTCATGAAGCGGAATCCAACTGGAGTTGGTACATCTGTAGATGCCTCTGGATCCTCACAGGTTTGGCCTCATCTCAATGAAGGACCAAAATCTTCATGACCTGGAACACAACCGAAGCTGGTACAATCTCATGATGAGCAGAAAAAGAGAAGCAGTGGAGAAGAATTAGCGTAGCTGCTGTTCATAATATCAGCAAGTACTAAATGATAATGTGCATTTGATCAGATGTACTAAAACACAAGATTATGGAATGTATTATGTGTATGCCTGACTAAAGAGATATGTCTTTAATCTACATTTAAACTGATAAAGTGTGTCTGAGCCCCAGACACTATCAGAAGGCTATTCCAAAGTTTGGGAGCTAAATACGAAAACTCTTTACTACCTTTAGTAGATTTTGATATTCTGGAAACTACCAGAAGTCCTGAAAGTTTCAGTGCTGTAAACGACTGATTAAGAGACAAATGACCCAATAACACAAATACCATCACATCAGTAGAGTTGCTTTTAATTCGACCGCTAGATGGCAGTACAGCCACGACACACAGCATGTTTCCCACGTTACGCATTTAGAGCTAAACGTTTCATTTCCCCGTTTGTCAGCGTGACTAAATGAATGAATGGCGGACATGACGCGAGTCAGGGGGTGACAACAATGACGGAAATGATCGCTATTCTATGGGTTGGTTTAAAGGTGTGCAAAAGACCCATAAGAGCACATGAGCTGTGAGAATTCAGCTCTGCGCATAAAAGGTTTATACAGCTAGTGACATTTAACTAACACATACACGCACACGTACACGTACACACACGCGCGCGCATACACGCACACGCACACGCACACGCACACGCACACACACCCCAAACATCCTTCACCCCCACTGGATGGGTAGGAGAGAAACTAGTGATATTAATTATTAGAATTATAATAATCTGCTGTAAATAAACTGAAAAAAAATTGCTATTAAAGAGATGACTGATCTCAACAGGTGGTTCAGGTTAATGTGTAACTGGGCTGTCAGTAAGTCGTGCACAGTGGCCTGTAGACATTCATTGTCAGGAAGGGGGTGTGTGTGTGAGTGTGTGTGTGTGTGTGTGTGAGGGAGAGAGAGAGAGAGAGAGAGAGAGAGAGAGGGAGCCCTGTGTGCTATACTGTTAGAGGAGTTGGCAGAAACGTGTGAACCGCAGAACTCTCGCTTACTGCAGCCATCAATGTGGAGAAATAAACGCGCGCAGCTCTAAATAAACCAAAGGAACTGCAGTCCATCATTACAGCAGGCTGCTTATCTTATCACTGTACACGGACACCTTATAATCTCTGTTACACGGCTGTAAAAAGCGAGCCAGAGCGAGAGAATTCGGGCAAGGAAGAAAGAGAGAAGTCGCAGAAGGAAAGTAGGCAGTGCGCAAGGACTGAGCTTTAAGCGGTGAGTGCTGGATGTTTGCTAAATACCGGACGCGCTCATTCATAAGCGTAGTGTGTAGGTTTGTTAGTGTTTAAGGCGTTGGCATTGAGAAAAGGAGCTTCTGAGATACGGATATAATAGTAAGTTATAATAATCATTAAAAAAAAACAAAAAACAAACAAAAAAAAACAGATCTTGTTTACCATAATAATAGGCTGTGATGAAAACCAAAACAGCAAACTGGACAGATGTTTATGCAAGTAGGTGCCAACATCTGGAATTAAAAGTAGCTTGCTAGTCCACAATTTTGTATAATTGTAATTTCACAACGAACAAACACTTTGAATAAGACCTAGTTATCTTTTCTGACATTTTGTTGTTGTGGTTTTTTTGTTGTTGTTGTTTGGTTTTTGTTTTGTCAAGTCTGTCTTCTCAAAGAAATGTACACACCATCGAATACGAATGATGATACTACTATACTAATAATAATTTAATATAACTTTATTAATGGCATGTGTCCAAATGCACATCAATTGTTGATCCAGACCAAGTGCACATCAACTAGTGGAAACAGTGCAGCTGAACAACAACACTTTGTACAATGTATTTAAGCTATAAATAACATTCAAGCCAGAGACACTGTGTAAGAACCAATGTTGATGTTTTAAAAATAAACCTTTTCATGTATTGTCATTGCCATCCAAGATTAGTAAACTGTGCTCCATCTAATGACACAGTACATAGAACACTTTCATTGTGAGTATGCTTGCATTTTGTCTAGGTGTAAAGATATTTTAACAGGATGTAACACCTTACAACACAGAACACAACTGTATGCTTTGTTTATGAAAATGATACTTCAACCACTCGAAGATTATATACTGTAACTGGAAAAAAGAAAGGTGTAAGGTGACTAAAGAGTGTTTGTCCGTGCAAATTATTATTGGTGATGTGATTGATTTACAATTTGCAAACATTTTTCAGCTAGTGGACCATGTTTACTGTTTTGATAGACCTCCTGAAAGTGTGATACGACCATTCAAATATTAGGTTAATTTATTAAAGGTATACATGTGTACAACATGATTTTGCCTATTTATTGTAACACATTATTGCTGAAATTTCTGACAGCAAAACAAACACACTTTTACTTTTGTAGACACTTGACTGTCACACCCAGTTGTGCTTCTTAAACATCACACTCAGATTATGTCCCCTTTTGATGTTATAACCACTTTCCCTCTTCTGGGAATACTTTCCACTAGATTTTGGAGCTTGGCTGTAGGGACTTGTGCTCATTCAGCCAGATGAGCATCAATGAGATCAGGTACTGATGTGGGGCTCTGTGCAGGTCTTGCCAGCTCTTCCACTAACCCCAACATGTTTTGGCCTCTTGAAATGATACAGCAAGCAAAGGCAATTCTATACAATCTATACAATTATAGAAATAGTTACTAACGGATATTCTTGATCTTTATTGGGCATATATTAAGCAATAAAATGTTTTAAATGCACAGGAGCATAGCTATTAGCTATTGAGAAGCCCTGATGGAGTTAAACAGGATGTCAGGATGGACTGGTTATATTCAAGTAGCCTCCTTCACTGAATACTTCAAGTGCTTGCTTTAAAATCAAGTGGTCTTCATTTTGTAGGGGGTAAAATAGCAATTATCACAGTGGCATGTTTCAGCAATGAGAAGGTGGATGGCTGACATTTAACTAAAGGTTCTGTTTGTGCAATTGTTAACAACTGCTCACACTACAAAACTGCCAAAGCTGTGGTAAAGAAAGCATTCAGAAAGGAAACTATATGGGGCACGTGATGCATCCTGACATGAGCGTCAGGGTGGATATTCAGAGCTGGTTAAACCTGAAAGATTCACACGCCTCAAAATACGATGCTGAGTGCACATTAATCTGATTCTGCTAATTTAATCAGTGTAAGAATCTGTTAAGTTCCTTGATCTGTAGACAAGTGTGTAACTGGGCATAGAACAAATGTCTGCACTACTGCAGCTTTCAGTGATGCTGCATGTTAAACATACACTGTACCTTGATTTGGACAGAGGAGATTTAAAGGGAGGTGTACAGTACACTCTCAGGACAACAGAATAATCGGTTTGCTTATTGCTGGTTTGGGTGGTAGTGTTTTGCAATTTTAGTATGCATTAATTTTAGTATGCATCTTTTACTTTAGGTTGCATGTTGTGTACCTTTAAAGTTTTAATTGCAAGTTATATACTTTAAATCCTTCTTTGAAAGCACAATATTTCCCAGTCTCCAGGTGAGTGATACTGTATTTAAGGCACAAATAATAAGTGACAAGGAAAGGTACAGTTAACTACCCTGTTTTTTGAAAGTGTTGATGAAAGACATGGGATTTAAGCCAGGCTTATACTAATACAGTTTTGGCACAATTTTACCAATTCCCAGCCAGCTCTCCTCTATCACAAGACATCTACCAACTGGGGAGGGTGAAGGCTAACATGTGCTTCCTCTGAGACACATGAAGCCAGCCAACCACCTCTTTTCCACACTTATTACTGAGAGGAAGAAGAGATCACAAAACACACATAATGAAAGCGGCACTACCTAAACAATGACAACACCATCCGCTGTCCATCCTTTCATCCACAGTCTCAGCACTGCCTGCTTTTTTTTACGTGTTTAACTTTGGGTGTTCATACCATCCAAATCTGTGTTGTGAGGTATCATACAGGCAATTTTCCAGAGAGATTGAGCCATGTGGTTTGAGCAGTAGTCAGATGACAAACTTGTGTGTTCTTTCATCATGCAGTGTAAGCCTGGTATGCAGTGGAAGTTAGCATGTTAGCCAACAGTGATTGCAACAACTTTAAATGCCCTATGTTTAAAAGATTCCTCATTGCTTTACTCAACAGGGATGACATGCAGTGTCTAAGTGCAGCATTTCCTGGAATTGGAGGCATCATAGCCAGCAGAACTCTGTTTTACATTATTAATGTCTGTTGTTTGCAGGTTTACTTGAATGTAATAAGATAGGACAAATAAAGAAAATACAGTAGAGCTGTAGTGAATCAGCTACGCAAAGTACTAGATCTGAAATGCTGTGCATAGTCATGTGGAGTTATATGTAATTAGTCTCGGATTATACACCAATTCATGTACTTTAATCCCCACTCTCTCCCTCCTTCACATTCTTATTGTTTTATAATGTATTGTTATATAATGTAGAAGCTTTATCGTACAACTGTAAAAGCGATAAACTGGAGATCCACATATTTCCAATGACAGATAAATATTACAGTGTTGCCACATTAGAGAGGAGTAGCGTTTAGGTTTGACTGCATGATGCCTACATGATGATCCCATTATGAAGGCTTCATGCAGTCAAACAGAAGTGCTAGACTGCAGCAGCAGACCCAATTGCCATTAACTGTTCTCCTGAAACCTGAAAATCTGAACAGAAAAAATATAAATTAAATAAATTGATAATTAAATTTGTAATTAAATTCATTTTTCTTATTGAATGAATTTGGAGCATTGTCTATGCATTTCCTAAGCACTAGGTACCAAGCTGAGAATGAGTGTGAGATATCAGGTAATTCAGTAGGCAGACAGGTGAGTAAGTATGGAGTTGGATGCAATCTAAGTGGTGTTTTTCGAAAAACATGAGCCAGAGTTTCCACTATGAACACAGATGGGTGGACTTTGGCTTTGATTCTAGCTCTGTGTGTGTGTGTGTGTGTGTGTGTGTGTGTGTGTGTGTGTGTGTGTGTGTGTGTGTGTGTGTGTGTGTGTGTGTGTGTGTGTGTGTGTGTGTTCCTAAAGCTTTCTGTTGTGTCTGGAGTCTGGGATTTAGAGAAGAATATTCCATTACGTCACTGCCTAAAGTAAGACATGGGAGATGTATGATTATCCAGAGAACCATACTTAACATTGGAAGCCAATATAAAAACAATGCTTAGTTGGAGAAAAACTCAAGGTGTGTTACACACTTCTTGGATGGCGGTATGGGATGTTTGGGCTCACTGGGTGAGTTTTCCTAACAAATCTGTAGTAGTTTTAGTAGGAAGTAGGTTTAAGTGACCATGTTTTTGTTTACATTTTTTGAATAGAGTTAGTTTTTCATCCGTACCTGTAAATTGTAACATCATGCTGGTGTGTTGGTGAAACTAATAAAAAAAATCTAATCAAATTATGTGAGAAAGTAGGGTCTATTGAGTTCATCATTGAGAGCAACAGGATCAATCAACAGCAATCGCCAGGATCTCGGCTTTAAGATATAGACCTGAGCAGAATTTGTGGAATTGCAGAGACTACAAAAGTAGAAGTATAGAACCTACTGTATTATGTTTTCTGCAATATGCATAACACCTGTTGTTAATTTAGGAAATGCTGTTTTTCTCTGAAATTTTAATCCCATCTGTGAGTGTGTTTATACATTTTTATGTTTTATGAAAACAGTTTTGACTTTTGTCCCCATGAGGAAAATTGATTCTTTTTTTTTTATTCTCCAAAAACCAAATTAAGGTGTTTTTTTTGTTACCAAAGTAAAGTTAAGGTTTGGGCTCAGATGCAGTCATATCATTAATCACCTGCATTATAATTATGTCAATGGAAGGTCCTTATGAACATCTGTACAAGCACTGTACAAGTAAATTTTATTATTAAGAATTTATTTGTTAGCTCAGTTAGCATGAAAGTTTTCATTTTCTTTATAAGTTCCTGCTCATACTGTAACTAAATGACCTTTAAATGATCTTAGGCACAGAGAGGAAAGCAAATGTCATTCATCAAACAACAACCGTGGCTCTTAGTTTGGCTTTACTAAGCTGAGTCTGTTTAGTCATGCATCCATCTGCCTATGTGTGTACTGCAACTCTACTTTGATAATCTGTTATATACAGTTTAGTCATCCTGCGACACTGATCTGCTATCTGTACTATAGATACTTAAATATCTGCACAGGTACCTCTTGGTTTTTTAAACTTCTAAATATAAACTTCTACATTTTGCTATGTTCACTGTTGCATCTTTCTGCCTCTAATCCAAGCTTATGCTGTAAGGATCAATTCATTTTTTTTCTTTTATTGCGAATTGTCTCTGCAGAAATGAGATGAGTTCCCATTCAGATTTGCAACTAATTGCCTTCATGAAAACATGCTTGGTGACAATGCACATTTTTGTGTCACTGAGGCATAGTTTGTATCATCATTTTTTAGACCTTATGTTAAGATTTATTAAAGCCTATCCACAGGAAGCTTATCCACAGTACCTGATTTTTTATTTTATTTTATAAAATTCCTAGAAAACAATAAAAAATTTTAGGGCTCATTTGCACATTTTAGCTCAGAATATCAATATTTTAAAGCTAATACGGCAATAATTTAGAAATGATAGTGCACATAAATCCTGCTATTGTAACCTATTTTGTATCTAGCCAGTGATCTCTAAAATACTAAGCAACTAGTATCTATAGCAATCATTTTAGCTATGTGATTAAAGATGGATTGATCATAAATCAGTGAATCAAAACTCCATTTCGATGAGCACTTATGGCTCATTAAGGTCATGTTCATGAGACTAATGCTTTTTTCCCTACACCCTTTTACTCTTGCAGAATGTTTGACCAAAGTGAAATATGTTACTTGAGCCACAGTGAGCCTGACCAGAATAAAACAGATCCTTAAGTTGAATGAATGAATGAATGTTACACAGCAATTTATGTTCACTGCACCACATCGAATGTTTTTATGTTCATTAATTCAGCCTTTCTGCAAGCTTCATACCTGACCTGGTTTGCCAGATCCAGTTTTGGACTACTGATTAGAAACTAGGACTACCAGAAAAAAACTGTTATGCTCTTGAGTAAAGTCTTTAACCCTTAACATTTGGTTTTGGATGAAATTGATCGATCTGATTATAAACCAGACATAGTATGAACTCAGGCTATATGCATTGGATGTCACATTGAATGTTATGCTTTATTTCATTACATATTCTTTTAAATGCACATACAGTATACTGTAACTAAAGCAATATGCGGCTTTTCCCTATTTCTCAGTGATAAATATATATTAAACAGGACAGAATACATTAGGGTAAAACACACACCCCATTCCTTAAATGAATCACTACCATGCTTTAGCACTTTCTTAATAAGCTTCCTTAACATGTTGGATGTTTTGGTAAATAAAGTACAATCTAACAGTTCTAGTTAATCTTTTATCGTAGATATCTTACTGATTTTGGTCTGCTCTTGTTTCTGGTTCCTTCCTTTCTTCTCCCCTTGTGGTTGATATGTTTCCCATTTTACTATGTGGTGAGGGGCCACAAAGACAACATCATCATATTATCTAGGTCACAGTCGCAGGAAAACTTTGTTCTCTTTTTTCTAGTTGGTGATTTCACTATCAGGGATTTGTTTAAATTGTTTCTTTCAGTTGCAGTGTTGTTATTGATTAGCACTGTTGGATTACCCTTTTTTTGCTTTTGTATTTGTACAGGCTTAAATGTAATTAGACACAGGTAACATGCAGTAATGATGAAACATGAATATTAATCAGTTGTATTTGTATTCTCTGTGTATGGTGGTCATAGCCTATTTGTGGTTAGTGACACTAACACAGAGAGAAAAGCCATTGGTACATCAGTCTCTTAGCAACAGGAGCTCTTGCTGTGTTTCTCATGTCCTGCCATGACGTTCTTCTTCTTTCTTGCTATCTATATCTGTGCAGATATGTGTGTATGTGTCTGCGTGTGTCTGTGTGTGTGTGTGCATGTGTGTGCGTGTGTGTGTGTGTGTGTGTGTGTGTGTGTGTGTGTGTGTGTGTGTGTGTGTGTGAGAGAGAGAGAGAGAGAGAGAGTGTAAGTGTACTGTAAGTGAGTGAGTAAGTGAGTGACAGAGAGAGAGATGGAGAGATGGAGAGAGGTTTTAATCTGGTCAGTTTAGCCATATGCGATGTGGTTAAAGCTGTAGCAAGTAACAATTTTGAATATATATATATATATATATATATATATATATATATATATATATATATATATATATATATATATATATATATATAAATGCTAAAAAAAACACCTTCTTGTGAAGTTGCTTTATCTGGCAAGCTGATGTTAATCATGCATTTTGTTTTCCATTCTCTCACAAGATTAGCTACTTATCTAACCTTAAGTTTTTGTGCTCGTGATAATTCTGTGTTCCATTATCTTCCATTAAGTTCCATTAACTGTTTTCCATTAATTAATCAATAAAATAAATTAATAAAAACTTGCGTATGTTTTGTTTTGTTGTAGTGCTTCACACTACCACTATTGTCTTGCACCACAGTATTTTGCATTTGGAATCTGGGGAAACTATCCTGTTTTCTCCCCTAATGCCTTCAGTTATACAGTTCACAAAGGTGCATGTGATTGATGCATATTTTTTTTGCTTTCAGATTCTCGGTTCATTCCAGTGAAATGCATCCAGATCAGTCAGTTTTGACTGTCATATAGTAACTGAGGTTACTGTAACAAATAAGCTGTGACGTTTCTAAACTGAAAGGATGTGTGCTATTGAACCATTTTTTAACATTATGAACTGTTGACTATTGCTGTTAATTTTATTATCTGTACAAAGCAAAACTGTGCAATGAGGTGAAAATAAAGATTTAATGAAGACAACATGAGAAACTTGATTTACTGTTTTCTGTAATTCCTGCATACTAACGTCTCTCTCTTTCTCTGTGTGTTTGTGTGTTTGTGTGTGTGTGTGTGTGTGTGTGTGTGTGTGTGTGTGTGTGTGTGTGTGTGTGCAGGCTGTAGGAGAGGAGGCACTCCAGCCTGCATGGCATACACAATGGGCTCGGGGCCCAATGCCGGCCCTGCCATTGGCCCTCAGCACTGTGTCACCAAAGTGGAGCTCTCGGTGTCCTGCCTAAACCTGCTGGACCGTGACGTTGCCTCTAAGTCCGACCCATTCTGTGTTCTCTTCCAGGAGGTGGACAGTAACTGGGTGGAGGTGCGGCAGCCCTGATGTGTTTTTACTGTCCTTCAGTAGAACTGATGTGTAGTTTAGGGGCCAGGGCAGAAACCAAGATTAAATGGGAGGAAATCTGAAATCTTAATACAGGTATAAATGTGATGGACAGAGTGAGGAGCAGAGAAGAGATGTCTGCAATAACAAAACTGGATAGAATGGAGGGTGTTGAACGAATAGAGCTTTTGGAGAGGGTGAATAGAATTCTGTGAGGGAAGATGAAAGGAACAGATATCAAGACAACAAGGAAAGATTTGTAAAACATTACACTTACTCAGTAATTCTGAGAGAAACACTCCAAGAAAGAGCTGGTGCTCCGGAGGCCATAACGTGAGTTAGAGAAAGTTGTGTGTTTTTGTGATTTGGAGTGGATCTCTACTAACCCACTAACAGTCAATAGTGCAAGCCTGAACATAAAATCAGTGCTTTTCAGCTTGCCGTAGTCATGGCAACAACATGGAAACAAAAGGCTTATGCTTTTTAAGCAGAGATGCAGAGTGAGAGATAAAGGGGGAGTGTGATGAGTAAGGGTTAGGGGATGTAAAAAGGAGAAGAATTAGGCTTCAAAAACATTGTAGTAATACATTCTGAAATTCTTCTTCTGCCAAATGGGTTTGTGGATCAGTAAAATGTATTTTCTCTTTCTCTCTGTGTGTGTGTGTGTGTGTGTGTGTGTGTGTGTGTGTGTGTGTGTGTGTGTGTGTGTGTGTGTGTGTGTCCATGAGGCACACAGATGAACACTAGCTGACATATAACTCATAACTGTAGCTTTGCTCTAGTTTCCTACATGAGCAAGATTCTCATCTCAATTTCACGATAAACATTGTTCATATGTCATTCTATCATCATGGACAGTTATTAGCCATTATTAACATCTTTATAAAAGGTTACTATAAAGAAGTCCATTTCACTATATCTGTATGGTCAAATGGTTTACTCTTTGATGTAACTGTTTATAAGAACTATAATATATATAAATTCTACACACAGATTTAAACACATTTTAAGAGGAAAATGACATTAGTAAATTTGGTGATAAGGATTTCTTAGGGGAAAGGGAAGTTCTCTATGTTCATGAAAGCAGAGCAGCTATTCTTTAAAGCTACGGAAAAATAACTATTGCTTGATTTGTTGTTTCCTGATGGAAAAAAAGCATGTACATACACACTCATACACACACACACACACACACACACATACACACACAGAGGGGTGGCAAAAAAATATGTTTTTCCTCAGAGCTGTACACAGCATCACATCTCAGTCCATATGTTCAGTCCCATCTAGGGGTCTGCTTGGGTGTATACACATATGCAATTGTGTGTGAGTATGTTCATGTGTTTCCATATTGCCTTGGACTCTTGGCAAGCATTTGGTCAGTAAATAGCTGAACTGTGACTGTCTTTTATCTCATTCTTTGTCTCTTTCTCTTCCTTCTTTTATCTTTCAATTTCTCTGTCTCTCCCCAACATTCCCTTAATGTCTAATGACCATTAATATCACCATGTTGTGTCAGCTATGCACATTTGCCTTTCCTCAGAAATGTGGACAGTCTGCTCATTTTCTCTTCAATTATGTTACTCTGCACCATGGAGCCATAACTAAATGCAGTGAAAGAAAGATCAGATCAATAGAAATCATTTCCTTACCAAATACAAACTGTCTGAAGCACAACTTATCTGCAAGGATAACTGCTCCAAAATGCTGATGCAAATCTTCAGGAAATGAGCTAAATAACTGTGTAACTTTGTGTGTGTGTGTGCGTGCGTGTGTGTGCGTGCGTGTGTGTGCGTGTGTGTGTGCCTGCAGCTGGGCCGGACAGAGACAGCAGTGAACAATCTGAACCCTGTGTTTGGAGTGAAGTTCCAGGTGGACTACCACTTTGAGGAGGTCCAGAAGCTGAAGTTTGCCATGTTTGATGAGGACAAGTGCAGCAGCCAACTGTATGAGCATGACTTTTTGGGGGAGTTCATCTGCACTTTGGGAGTGGTACAGCATCACAACTTTACATTTCCAGCATCCACTGCTTGTTGTATCACATGTTTATGTTTATTTTAAAGTGACTGGCAGAGAGATGTTCAGAGACTGACCTAAATATATTCTGGCTTAACAAGCAAAATACACATTTTAAATTGCCAAACATTGTAAACAGCTGAATTTAATAGGATATGGGGTTACAAAAATACAAAACATTTTCAGTCAGTTAGCAACATGATGCATTATGTACAAATGGACAAACATCTCTGCACACCATGCTTTCCTTAATCATTAGCTAATGAGCCAGCATTGATTTTGGGAGCTGTCATTTGTAATCACACTCTCTGTGGTGACCTTTGACTGATTAAAGAGCTCTTTATCCATCTACTTCTGAGCTTATTTAACTAGCATGTCTTGCACCACACAGATTGTGTCCAATAAGAAACTTCATCGTCCTCTTATCTTGGCCAACGGCAAACCAGCAGGAAAGGGAGCCATCACAGTAAGACCTAAACTCCAGACCTAAAATCCTAAAGTCACCAGTTTATTGTACCAATACAATTTGACATCATAAAAAAAAAAAACATCATATTAAATTTGTGTATTTATTCTAGATAACAGCCCAAGAGTTATCGGACAACAGAATAATTACCCTGTCCATGTCTGGGAGAAAGTTGGATAAAAAAGTAAGAAAAAATCTACAAATTCTTTTCCATAGAGTTGTAGAACTGAAATAATGTTATTGATTATTCTGATGTGTATTTGTACTCTGTACCAGGATTTCTTTGGTAAATCGGACCCTTACCTGGAGTTCCACAAACAAGGAGAGGATGGAAAATGGATGCTGGTCCACAGAACAGAGGTAATATACATAATCAACTGTGTATTTATTACCTTTCAATGAAGACAGTTACCCCAATTAAATATGCACTGACCAGAAAGTCAGTGAAGAGTTACAACTGTTTTCTAGATTAAATACTTTGCATACCTCTCGGTCAGGTTCATCCAGAGACTCCAGGAGGGTTTTTTAAATAATAAAATAAATTCCCTATTCAGAACATATTCAGATAATAATATTCAGAACACATAGTTAAATATTCAATAATGGCCATCACATTAATATATAATATATTGGGAATAACAACAATTATTTTTTAAAATAAAGAAATGACTTGAATGACCAATAAATGAACATAAACGTCCGTGCTGACAATTTCAGCCTTCATCACACTGCCAAGGTAAAAAGAGGAAAAAGTATTCAATTAGTCCTCATTCGAACCAAACACCAAACTTTTTGTTTGTGTAAATTACATTGATCATTGACAGTTACTCTGTAAACCTATCTGCCAATGAACATAGTTTTGCCATAATGTAGTATTTGTATCTGCTGTGTGGCAGGTAATTAAGAACACTCTGGACCCTGTATGGAAGTCGTTCACTGTGCCACTGATTTCTCTCTGCAATGGTGATGTGGACAGAAACATCAAGGTACAGTAGGTCGTATCTTCGTGCAAATGGTAACTTTATGGTAGAAAATAAGACACTGTTAGAAACAATCCAGCCATTAGAAAATCTTCAATAGTTTTTATATTTTTGACACTGGCAATCCAAATCCTAAAATTTCTCATTTATCTTGGCATTTTCTTACTGTACGGTGTTACTGGCTAACCTGTGCCAGTTATTTTGCTGTAAATATTTCAGGGGTATCTGCTTTTAACTCATTTAGCTTCAGTTTGATTTAGTTATTATGAATGAGTGGTAATCTTATTCTTAATTAGTTAAAATATCTGACTAGCTAATTAATCAGAAAAGTATTTAAAGAGCACTTGAAAACCAGCAGTGATTTGTGTTTATTCTGGTTCAGTCTTGAGTGTTTATTTTCTCAGGTGATATGCTATGACTATGATAACGATGGAGGCCATGACTTCATTGGAGAATTTCTGACCACAGTAACCAAGATGAGTGAAGCACAGAACTCAGTAGAGGTGAGCTGGACTTAAGGCATGACACACTTTCTCAGAAATAACCACAGAATTAAAACAATACAAAATGAAATGTTACATTCATCAAGTATAAAATATTAGATTTTATTTCAGATTTAATACACAGATATCTTTTTAAAAAATCACATTATATATAACACAGTATTTCTTTGGGCAAATCATTAATGTAAGGCAATTATACAGAGGATAACATTACGGCTCATGTGCTACAATCACCTTTAAATTACATGCATGATTTCAGATACTCTAGCCTAAATTGAGGAAAGTATTATATAGAAAAAAGAATCATCACCCAAACCCCCCATCCAAATAAAAAATAAATAAATACCCCCTTTAAAAACAATTGAAGCTACTTTCCTTTCTGCTAAAAAATTACAATAAAAAAAATTATTATTATGTACAATTATTATTATTAATTGCAAAATTAATTGACTTATCACTTGTGTGAAAAATCCTTTTGTTATTCATCATCACTGGAGAGAAGAGCAGATTTTTCGATACAAAAGAACCATACAGCTGTTAACACGCATAATGTAATGATATATAAAAAATACATAACAGATGAAAAGCATGAAGCACGATAAGGACCATCAAAATAATTATGGAACGGTTACAATGAGCATTCAGCCCCTCGAACAGTGAGAATGCTGGAGGAGGTGCTCTTTCCGGACAAGCTATATATGAAACATCATTGGGTGTGAACATGTAATCTTGTGTTGTGGTCAGATATGAGCAAATAACCAAAACCAAAAAACCCAATGAAAGAAAATTTTAATGTTGTGTGGCAGATCCAAGATCATAACATTAACCAAAGTGGACAAAGAATTATAATAGTGAATTCAGTGGGTTTTTTTTTTTATAAAAGCATGTAAATGTTTTTTATTTTAAAATAACATACAACATTTAAAATAATTACAATAATTATTTAGTTGACTACCATGAACAGGGATGTGTCTATAAAGGGAAATGTACAGTTCATGTAAATTCAAGTAATACGGTTGAAATATTTTCCATCTTGATACCTATCATAATTCTGAGTTTTGTTTGTTTTCATTTGTAAATTGTATTTGTTTTACATTTGCTAAGCATTACAATTCTCTTTAGTGTTTTAATATTCAGTATATCAACCATATTTAGTATAGCAGTGAAAAGGTCTATGAATTACAGTATTGGCTTACCATGAACACAAAGGATACCTGCAGATATCCTATTAAAGCTTCCAGCAGCAATTAATTTCCCTCATACCAGAGTCATTACTTTCATAATGCACATGTACAGAGAAGGAAATATCATTTCTCTTGGGTTTGTTGCACTCAGTCCTCTGCACATTGTGGAAACACTGACTGTGTTTAATTATCTGGCATAATGAAGCTAAAAGAAAGTGCGAATGAGCAGAGATGCACTAAAATGTGGAGATTGTGACAGACTAAGTGGGAGAGATAGGAAAGAATGAGAGCAGGAATTAAAAAGAATGAGAGAGACACAGGGAGATAACTGCTTCTTTTTTGCAGATGTAAATCACTTTTGTTTAACTGCTGCCTTGTTTGCAGAAACAAGCATGATGTTCTTACAGGAAACAAATAACCACAGCTTGACCTTTTGCACAAACCTGCTATATGTCTTTTGAATAGAATTTCACACAATGACTCCTTTGTCCTTTTTTTAAAACTTTTTCTGCCTACACCACCACCCCATTCTAGCCCTGCCACCATGTTCTACATTCTGTAGTTATAATTATACCACGGCGATGCTGAATGCTCAATTCAAATTGGTCAGATGGTGTTTTACATTTCTATAACTGCACAGCTGTGACAATAGCTCTCGCTGTAAGTTTTATGTATATTAATACAGTATTCTTTCTATGCTAAAAACTTACACAGGGAATTGTGTCATGGAAGCATCAATAGAAGATTGTAATAGTTCATTAATCATATCCACAATATCAGCTGTTGGTGGCATTTATATAGTGTTTTGGAAGGTCTCGTGTTCACTATTTGTAATATCCATAAATAAGGCTGTGGTCTTCAAGCTTTGACAAGCATTGTTTTAGAAAAAGAGGTGAAGAAGCTGTTATAGTTTATAGCAGGAGCATATAATATATGCAGTTACAGTAGAAAATATCTTGTTTCCTTGTCATCATCCATCATATTCTATATAGAAAAGTGTTTGGCAAATTGCTGTGTTATAAGAAGAATAAAACTCATTGGGATGTGCTGTTAATGGGAAATCACCACCTTTGTGTTTTAAATGAATCACTTTTGCTCTTCTGCTTTTTGATGAATTTTCTATAACAGCTGTCCTGTTATATTTTTATTCTTTACTAATCTCAGCATAGTACTACCATGACTCTACACAGGAAATCCTAAAGGTTGTTATTTCTGACAACAAAACTTTACCTGTCAAGAATTCTCATAGATACTCATTACTCACACAGATTTAGCCCAAAGACAGAGGATAGCCCAAGCCTCCTGAAGGCATTCATCTGACTGAATGAAACGTAGACTATCTACTTGTGAACATGAGAAAATTTGTATGTGTCTCTGAGGTTTGCACTCTTAAATATTCCTTCCATATAATGTGACAAACTCTGGTTGCAGGTGGAGTTTGAATGCATCAATCCTAAGAAACAGAAGAAGAAAAAGAACTACAAGAACTCTGGAATCATCATTTTGAAGTCCTGTAAGGTAAAGAAGCACCCTCACTTCCATAGACCAGTTCAGCATTAAGCAGTTAAAATACGTGCAGTTTAAAGCTGCTTTGACATTCAAACATTAAAGAATTTATAAAACACATTACATGTCTGCTTATGTATTTTTTTAAAATAATTTTATTAAGTTAGCAATAATTAGGGCTTTGTTGTGCCATAGGCAGAGATTACCATATTGTTTTTACCTCCCCTGGTAAATAACATATAGTATTAATATCAGCACAAGGCACCTGTTACTCCTGAGCCATCAATCGTAAGTGGAATTGTTCCTGCACACGAGTCCAGCCAAGTGGTAAAATGACTCAATTATTTGCAGTAATCAGGAGTTCAGCTTGTATGACCCTAACACGTGTACACATACAGGAATGATACATTAAAGGCTTCTCTATTTGTCTGCTATTGTGTTACTCTACACACAAGGATGCTTTGTGGAGAAGTGTGTGACTGACCACGTCTTTGTTTGATGCTCCTCAGATTACGAGGGATTACTCATTCTTGGACTACATCCTGGGTGGCTGTCAGCTTATGTTCACTGTGAGTTTGCCCCAGATTCCTTTTTAGTAAACCATAAAATCAGTGCATTCTGTGTCAGTATTTGTCCATTCTTTCTTTTAAAAAGGGAGTAAAATGTAGTAGTATTGTTTGTAGTATTGCATGAATTTACAGTATGCATTTAATGGACGTTGTTTTTTCCTGTTCTTTAATATACTGTACGTATCAATATCATACTCGTACTGTGTCCAACATAAATTGCCTACTGAGACCAACAAGAGCATCACTGTACATTGTATTTAGCTTTGTTTATATTGGTCAAGTCAAGTCAAGAAGCTTTTATTGTCATTTCAACCATGGACGGCTGACACATGAAATGAAGTGAAATGAAGCAACGTTTCTCCAGGAATTTTGTGCTACATAAAACAACACAGAGCTAAGGACCGAAAAGTAAGTTCTCCTAGCCACATAAAGTGCATAGTGTGCAAGACAAGACAGTGCAGACAAACAATACAATACACTACAGGACATAAAAGAGCACCAACCAGCGTGCAGTCTGTAATTGTCTGTTGTGCAAATAAGTGGATATAACAATAAGAGGATTCTTGTAAACATATGTAAACATACAATAGCCACAGCTGATGACAGCAATTAAATAGAGAGGTGAAAAAACGGCACTGAAATTGTTGATGAAATAGGTTGTTGTGTGTTGCTCGAACTAAGAGTATCTTTAACTAAAACCAGCGGCCGACTGGCAAAAGAACACGTCTCAGTGCTTTTCTACATTTCCACAGTTCACAGTACTTTGGGCACGTTTTTAATGAATGCACATGCTGATGATGTTCTACGTACTCTGTGCTTAATCCCTGAACACTCTTGTGCATTTTATGTTTTCATTACGTTATAGAATTATATATGTGTTTAATCTTCTGATCCCATATGTATCTCTGCTCTTTGAGTGGTGCATGGTGGAGAGTGAAGCTTCTCTGCTTTCTTGCTCATGGTCCTTTATGTGGATCGGTCAAATGACACAGAAAGTGAGTGAAAGGCATGAGTTGCTATAGTGATGGGACTGAAAGGGCTCTGACAAGAGAGAGATTCTGAGAGCTGCACGAATTCTGATGAACGCTGCTTTGCTGTACCTTCATACCTTCAAAAGCTCCAGTGTGCCACAGATGTACTGATGTTCTGCTCATGATTACAAGCGTTGTTGGCTATACTTCCAGGGCTACGCTGGCCAAAAACTGTGATAATATTCCCTTTGTTTTTGTTGTTTTGTCATATGTTTTTTTCTTGGAAAATGAAATGGTATTTGGTGTAGAAAAATTCAGGTACCATTTATTCACTCGTTATAAATCAGTTATTAATTGTCCTGAGTTCTCCTAACCTGCTTATTTTTTGTGGGGAGAAGGAAGGTAGGAAGGGAGGGAGGGAAGGATAGAAAATGAAGTGAAGAGAGGGGAGGGGAGAGAAAGATGTACAGAAAATGAAGGGAAGAAAAGGAATGGAAAGAAGAAAGAACATGAAAGGAATAAAAGAGAAGGAAGGAAGGGTGAAAGAGGGGAATGGAATATTAAGAAAGCAAGGATAGAAGGAGGAACGATGAAGAAAGGGAGAAAGGAAGGTTGGTTGGTTAGTTAGTTGGTTAGTTGAAATGAAAACAAACTCGGATTTCTCTATGCCATGATGTGCTGTTAGTCTTTGGTTTCCTACAGTGCAAGCATAGTCTGTTTGCTTTAACAGTACAAGAGTGCTCTAAGCTTGGTAATGGAGCTGTTAACCAGCACATCATCACTTTCAGCAGCACTGGAAGAGCAAAGGTCACAGGGTCAGCAGTAGCCAAGCAGACTGTGGGAGCAGGAACAGAACATCTACCTGCGTGGGCATTTAAGCCGTGTAGGTGATGGAAAAAAATATATTTGCAGTGCATCATGGTCTGTAAGGCAATGGGCTGAAAAGAAGCTGAAGTGTATCAGATTATTGGACAACCAGATCCCATTCACTCTGTATGGTTAGAATTATAAGAAAGATTTTCGACCTTAAACATGCTTTGTAGATGATGTAATAAAGATCGAGTCACAGACATAGCAAAATGGTTTAGCACAAATATTATGTTACTTGCTGTAAAATACAGATTCTTATTGTTATTATAGCCACATATTAGTACAAAGTAAATCCAAGTCCTTGGTGAAACACAGTGTATTTACTGAAGCCTCACTCTATCCAGATCAACTGCAACTAAAATAATGTCCAATGTCGAAACCATGCCTGAAGATTTGCACTTATTCCCTGTAGATTGATTACTTATTTATGTTGCGTGTGATTATGACATACAGTGGTGGGAAAGTGTCAGAGATTTGTGAGTATCACACTGCAGCCCTTTTCTCACTGCCGATTGCGTGCACTTTCAGGACCAGCCATGACCTGTTCACCCGCAGGCCAGAACATGAAATGGCACCCCCATTGTGTCCATCTCTATTAACATCTCTCCTTATGTCTCCTTCTTACCCATGTCTATCCCCTTGTGTTTTACACAAATATTAACATCCACAGTTTACATATAGATCTATCTATCTATCTATCTATCTATCTATCTATCTATCTATCTATCTATCTATCTATCTATCTATCTATCTATCTATCTATCTATCTATCTATCTATCTATCTATCTATCTATCTATCTATCCCCTTCTCTCCATCAGTTTCGCTTTGTCTCACCACCCCTTTGTTCCTCTCTTGGCTGTCCTCCCCACCTCTCCTCTTCACCTGACAAGCTAGCAGTAGAGCCTCTGGAGTGATGCTGATGTTGGTGCTGTAAGTAGGTGTGTAGTGTGGATCGTGATGGCTCGGGTTTGCACTCCACTCACAGTGGGTTGATAAATGCTGCCTGAGGACAGAGTTGTCAGAGCTCAGCTTGAGCAGCGCTTACTTGTAAACCTCCTTTAACAAAGACAGCTCTGCCTGTGTCTGAGATCATTTGATCTAGCGCCAACTAAAGGAGGCTCACACAGTATTGCTGTGTGTGTGTGTGTGTGTGTGTGTGTGTGTGTGTGTGTGTGTGTGTGTGTGTGTGTGTGTGTGTGTGTGTGTGTGTGTGTGTATGTGTAATCCAGCCCAGTCAGGCTGATAATGAATTGTTGCCTAATGTGTCTAATATACAACATTAATAATCGTAATACAGGATGAGCTCCCAGAGTGCATGAAATATGTTTAATTTCTGAAATATTTTCATGAATTAACATCCTTGATTATGGTTAATTTGAGATATTTAATAAATATTTGTATGTATGTGTGCATACCACTAGGTTGGCATTGACTTCACAGCTTCAAACGGGAACCCCAGGGAGCCGTCCTCATTACACTACATCAACCCAATGGGCAGCAACGAGTATCTCTCTGCCATCTGGGCCGTGGGACAGATAATACAGGACTATGACTCGTAAGTGCCTGTGCTTCACAAAATCCTTTTATTCATTCCAAGAAGTGTTTCACTATGTTTCAATGAATATTGTCAATTGTTCATTACTTAGACATTGTTGGGGTTGGTAGACATATGGTAACTATTTTCTATCCACAGAAACAAAATGTTTCCTGCACTTGGATTTGGTGCTCAACTCCCGCCTGACTGGAAGGTGCGAAACTGTCTGAGTGTGTGTGACTGTGTGTGTGTGACTGTGTGTGTGAGTGTGTGTCTGTGCGTGTGTGTTTGTGTGTGTGTTGTTTTTCTCATGTGAGAGTGAATTTGTATGCCTTGGTGTTGGCACCAGCTTAGAGATAGAATTAAAGTGAGAGAGGGAAAATTGAATGGCAGGCAAGATTGGAAAAGCTTGATGTGAATTCAGAACTGGAGCGATGAACAAAATGTGTAATATATGCATATCCCAGCGATTATGCAACTGTCATCCCATCTGGGTTGCCATGGCACTGGAGTGATGAAAAAGACAAGCGAGAGAGAGAGAAAGTGAAGAGTGAAATAGAGGCATGTGTTGTTGTTGTGTTTTTTTTTTAAGGAGAATTCTAGATGATGAAAATACAGATTCATTCCATTATGTAAGGAAAAAAAATGATAGGATGGTGGAGCCACCTAGTCTAAATGGGGAACTAGAGTATTTTAATCATGATCTATAAAAAAAATCTATATATGTTGGATATTAAAAGCACTTAAAGTGTTTATGCTGTTATATAAGTGTTGTTCTTTGCCTGCTAATATTGTAGGTGTCCCATGAATTTGCTATCAACTTTGATCCTACCAATCCATTTTGTGCAGGTGAGGCAATCTTTATTTATAATAATAAAAATATAGCAGTTTTGATTGTGCTCCAGATCAGGACATGAGAACTGGTGAAGTCCTAATATTCTAATCTTGTTTATGTTTATGTAATGAAAGTTAATGGTTACCCATTTGCATTGTGTGCAGGTGTTGAGGGCATCGTTCAGGCATATTCCACCTGTTTACCTCACATCCGCTTTTATGGCCCAACTAACTTCGCCCCTATAATCAACCACGTGGCGCGCTTTGCCTCACAGGCCCTGCAGCAGGACACGGCAGCGGTGAGAACAACATTCTGCAACATTTTTACAGAAACATCGTCATGGAACACAAATGCATTTTTTTTTCAGGTTGTACTTTAGCTGTATAATTATGTTGGCTTTGTAGAAGCCAACATTCTGTTTTCCTATTTAAGCTTAGACAAAAATGTATAAAATTTAATGCGGCCTAGGGCTTTCGAACCACATGCACCGAATTCGGAAATGTTGTAGACCCTGGTCTGAAGTTTGTTGCTATTACTTTTGGTGGTCCGAGTACCGGTACTTCCGGTACCGGGTCTCAAAGTGGCCTTTTTCCCATAGACTCCCATTATAAAATTTGGAGGTTTATAACTCGGCAATCTTTCGAACTCTCTACACCAAACTCGGCCTGCTCCTTTAGGGTGATACTCTGAACAAAGTTTTAAATTGGTGTACTGACTGGCCATCGGTTGTGCCGAAATAAAAATAAAATGAAAAAACATGGACATGTGACATATCAAAACACTCAGAACAATGAGGGGAACTTCTTCACGTGTATTCTGATGACGTCACATGACGTCACGTGACGTCACGTGAAAATCAAAAATTAGCACAACATGAACATGTGACATATCATAACACTGAGGGGAACTTCCTCAGGAGTATTCGGATGACATCAAATGCTCGTCTTCACTTGCCTCCAAATGTTTTGACACCCTATCTTTCTGTCCACTTGCCTCCAGAAGTAACACTGACCCTTATGTCCACTCGCCTCCAAAAAGCATCGGCCTTTGCGAATACTTGCCTCGTCAAAGCCAACATCAAAGTTTGTCACGACGAACTTTACAAATCTAGTTTATTATTACTATCTCTTTTGACAATGAGACCTCATTTATTTCAGCTTAAAAAGGGAATAGACTTATTTTTGGCACTTGCACTTTAATCATTATTGTGATCACAGTTACTTCTGGACTTGCATGAAAAACCATATACTGTATCAAGTCAAAACCTGCGTGTGATGTAAATATTTAAATGTTAGTTAAAAACTTAATTACTTTCATGGAATCCTATTACGTATCTCATCTTGGCTCCAGAATTCCTTCCTTTTCTGGAACATGAGCAGAAACTGCAATCGGATCCACACCCACCTTCTGAAATCCCCACAGAAACCATTTCCACCCGCCTCTTCTGGTGAAACAGTGTTTTTCTTTGTGCTACTCCAAGCACTGCCAAGTGGGTCTGTGAAATGTGGGCAGTGTGCTGGGTGACAGCGACATGTGCAGAAATGTGTAACCAAACTTTGAGAGCACAGCAGAGCCTAATGAAAACAATGTGGCTCTGTTGATCCAGCTAGACCCTCGGCTTTTCACTGGTCAAATTCGGCTTGCTGTGCCGGTTCAGAGCCAATGTGTGCTCTGTCAGCTTCCTCTTTACTAGAGGAAGCTGGTAAAGTCATCCTGTAACATACAGGGTTTAAATATCCACTCTAAATGGGCTCTTTGAGTCTCTTAACTTAGTGCAGCATGATTTTATGGGACAGTGATTTGCTTTTCCTTTGTAGGTCAACACTTGAAATGGTAGGATATGAACTGTATATTTAGTGGAATTATATTAAAGTTAAATTAAAAGTCATTGAAACAGCTGCTCAAGGGTTTCTTAGGCATTTATAAACTTTTAGCACCATTCCTAATTTAGTCCTAGCTATTTTTGTATTTCATGAATTAGATATGTTTCATCATTTAAAAATGATATATGCTAGATGTGCAATTTTATTTTCAACATGAAGACCAAAGATGTGTCAAGAAAATATCCCAGAGTACACCTGAGAAAGATGTAATCAGGGACATGGTAAAAACATGAGGTCTGTTATAATCAACTGTCTGGCATGTGGTTAGGAATTAAGAATGTATTCCAGAGCTTAGAAAAAAACTTTGTAGACATCAGTAGGTGATTGTCAGGTGGCAGAAACAGCTGGTGATGCTTTTATTACAGAAATAAAATAGCAGAAAATATAATAGAAAATAAAATAGCAGGTAAATAGCAGAGTGATCCATTCATTCATTCATTTTCTACCACTTATCTGAACTACCTCGGGTCACGGGGAGCCTGTGAATATCTCAAGCATCATCGGGCATCAAGACAGGATAAACCCTGGACGGAGTGCCAACCCATCACAGGGCACACACACTCTCATTCACTTCACGCAATCACATTGCAAAAACATGCAATCGCATGTTCTCCCCGTGTCTTGGGGGTTTCCTCCGGCTACTCCGGTTTCTTCCCTGGTCCAAAGACATACATGGTAGGTTAATTGGCATCTCTGGAATAATTGTCCAGAGTGATCCAGAAAACACTTAAACAACAGTCGAAAGCATGCAGAAGGCTGTATTAGCACACAAGATATCGAAGACAGACAAAATCACAAAAACAAGGAAACAAATTGTATCAAAAACCAGGAGCATAAAACTGTCAAGAAGCCAATGATGCAAGGAATTCTAAATGTATAGGCTGTGTGGATGATTTGAAACCAGGTGTAATCTGATCACAAATCAGATAAACGTGAATGTGTAAAATAGGCTGTGGATTGTTCTGGGAAATGAAGTTTGAAGCTGATTGTGGTGTTGACGTGATACTGACAACTGAAGACAGCATTCACAAACAGAAAACAAGTCACTGCTAAATGTTGGGAAACGTATCAAAGACAAAAATTAGGAACAGAATTCAGCATGATGATCAAACAAACATTCTAGCATGAGCAAAGCATGAGAAAAAGAGAAAATTCAAGATGCAAAGTATATATTTCACTTGTTAAAGTCAAGATTGATAGCAAAACACTGTTGAAATAACTAGGAACTAAAAATAGTCTGTAGTACAATCGTGCCTGCATAAATAGAGAAGATATCCAGAATCTGGTAATATTTTTGGGTCACAGATTTCAAGCTGTAATCAACAGTCGGTGCTGTGGTGTCAGGCATGTCGAGTTACAACTAGTGGGAAGATATCTGTTTGTTCTGTAATTTGGTGGGAAGCTAGCGAATGAGCCAATTTGTACTCAATGGCAGTGTAGAAACAATAGTGTTTTTTGTTTACTTTATTGTATGTATTTTATCTGCAATTGTAGATAATTGTATTGGACTCTCAGAATTGTTGTAGCTAGCATGCTAACATACAGTAGGTCAATTGGTGAAAAGTGTTTGGTGTGTTAGTCTGTACTAAGCAGTTAACCAGTGGTCATAAGGCTTTTGCTAGCATTTAGTATGTGTATTTTTTTTTTATTTTGGCGGTGTCTTTTAATTTGTTGCTCTGTTGTAAGCAAGTGTATGTTATATTATACAGTGTATGTTTTAATTAATTTAGGCATTTAGGTCTTGTTTATATCTGGTTAGGAATTTGAAACATGTTACCGATGTTTCAAATAGTTTGCTTTATTGCAGTTTTGTTTGATTTCAGAGCCAGAATTCTGTACAAATTTTTTCCAGCATATGTACGGTTCTGTTTATGACTTCAGGTGTTGTTATTATCAATGAGCTCTCCCATTAGAAGTATCTTGATACACCACTTGATACACACCAGTGGTGTACCATTTTGTGTCATCCTAATGCAAACCCTGAGAAGAGGATCTGATAAACAGATATGTTTATTCAGTAACAGCACCTACGTACTGTATGTGAACATACCTAGGTAGCTTTAAACATAGTTGTGTTTGCTGAATAACTCCAGAACTAAACCCTTGATTGGCAGCTCCTAATTGAATAAGAAATCTCACAAAATGCGCCTGGGGTTGTCAGTTCAAAGTCTGCTGAGCTGCTTTGAACAGACTCAGTGCTCACAGTTTCTCCCGGTCTTATTATCAGCCCAGCTGAGAACAGCCATTGCATTTCCTTTTCAATTAAAGATATATTTAGTGGCTGATTCGGGTGAACAAATGTTTTCTTTTTTTCTCCACTGTTCATGGGTATTAATGACTAATGACGCAGAGCCCTCAGGTCTGCTTTGTTTGCTGGACAGTTGCTTTTCCTTCCTTATACGAGCAGAGACGTTGGGGCGTATTCATTTTTACAGCAAGAACACAGATAGATGGTGTGAGGGTTTTATTTCTGTTTCTGAACAGTGAGCCACTGACTGAGCAGATAGTATAGAGTGACAAGACTGAGGAAATATAATCAACTGGCCAATCCAGATCAATACAGTACAGATCAACATGAAGTAAAAATTCTAGCAAGCAACTGCTTGCTTGCACAAACTGATGGAATGTCATTCTGAATATTTCAAAGCACATTAAATTATTCTTTCCAGCAGTGGACACACGTTCTTTACATGCGTACATTTGGTCAGCAACAACATTTCCCAAGCATGTATAAAACACGCTGTGTCTAAACACAGAGACAAACACATACTCTATAGCCAGTGTGTTTTTGCTTGGTAGGAAGACATAATAGTTATCATTTAACCTCCTTCAAGAAGACCTTGGAGCTTTTTGTCCCTAATTGTACCCTGTCACCTACAAGAGATAAAAATGGCGAGAGCGAAAAAGAGCTAGAGAGATGGAGAATATGAATTGTCACCAACAGAAAGCGAACAGTGCTGTAATTTTTCTACTGACAAAGAGAAAAGCAAGAAAAGAGACAAAGCTTAAAATTTCATGTAATTTTCACCAGATTGTAAATATCCGTACTGGACTGAGTGGTATTGCCATATTGGTGATTACAAAAAATCCTGTTAGTGTGTAATTCTGTCTTTAAGCATGTCAAGATAGAAACTTATCAAACAAGATTCCTTCATTGATATATTACAGATTCTTTACCGACGTGATATTACACATTTTTAGCATTGCATTAAATATTGTCTCATTCATGAGCACCGACTTTGAGCGGAAACTGTAGCCGCATGCATTTGTACATTCTGTCTTCCTCAGTGTGTATATCTGAGATAACGAGTCACTAATGAGCGTGTTTCTTGCACATTAAAGTCCTGGAGTTCAGAGCGGTCTCAGGAGGGCATGAGGAGGGGGCAGGAAGTTGAGGTTTTTGTCTGCTTGTGTTCTTGGTCTTCTCTGTATCTGCTTTCAGTTTTTATTATGCATGCTTTTTGTCCTATTTGGGCAACATTCATGTATGTATTTCTTTTGAAACCTGCCCGGAGACAAAAATGGAGTCCTGCTGCAGCTTGGATAGTGTAGTGAGTTGAAAGGTGGTTGGGAGATCAGTCAGTTTTTTGCATCAATCACTTGGAATGATGTCCAAAAGTGAACAAAAAGAGTTTCCGAAACATTGTTAGTTCTAATATATCATGTCTCACAGAAATGATATTTGCTTCTAGTCACAGGCAATATCCTATGTTTCTTTCGAATATATGGGGTGCCAGACTTCCCCTAATATTTCATTATCAAGGCAATGAAATGTTTCTATATTGCATGTAGAAATCTATCTATAAAACTCATAACTCTTGGAAAAATTCAATATTTTAGCACACCAAATAATCAAATCACAGATTTTCACTGTTGTATCATGCTGTTTGCTCATTTAATGCTATCTGGTTTTGATGCACAGTGCAGCCTGCATGAAAATCTCCTTTGAGCCCAAGGCTTCTATAGGCTTCTGTGATGGGTTGCCAGATCTGTGTAACAAAACTTTCTCAATAAAAATCACCCAAAACTAAGTGTTTTGATCCTGCAGACTGATTAAACTAACTATAACACATTCAACTGCAATAAGACATTTCATATTTAAATATATAGGTTATTTTGTTGTTATGAATTAACTGTGTCAGTAATAAAAGTTTATTTGGTTTAACTAAATAAGTTAAATAAAGGTGCTTATTAGGAGTAACACAGACCAGGTATGGGTGATCAGTGGGACTTGGTTGTGTCGGCCTGCTGGGGCTTATGGGTAATGTAGATTTCAGCGAAACCAGGACACAGTGGCATAGCCAGGAAGTCATTTTTCTGAAAGAAATCATTATTACTGACACATATCAGCTTCTAAATTCTCAATTTATAAAACTTTACTTTTTCTTCTCCTGCAGTAGAACCTCCAGTATTTTATTGACCATCACTTCGATATCCTTGAGCTCAGAGAGCCATGGATACAGGAAGGGATACAGAAGAACTATGAAAATATTTGGGTAGAAAAATCAAGACTGTGTTCAGCATAGCTAGTACCTTTCAAGCAGAAAGAGGAAAAATACAAATTGTACTGGTTATTTCTGTTTTTCACTATAGCACTTGCTAGTATGGGTTGTTTAATATGATTAAAAAAGCCATGTGATACATTTGTAACAATGATTTAGTTGACCTTTTTTCTGTGCAGAACAATTATTTGGTATGTATATAATTAGCTGTGATGTAAATGTCTTTTATGAATTCACAGTTCGAACTGTCTTAAAACATGTCAAGGGGATCCAGACCCAAAGTCCACCCCCTACCCCCTACCACCTGAGTGGTGGTCCACAGCATGCCCAGAGCATGCAGAGCATGTCACACCTACTGTAGGACAAGTAACTGTGGTTCAGGAAAATGCTTGCTGTTTATGTTGGGTCCAGAGGTCAGTGGAGATGCTTGAATCAGTGCCTGTGGGAACTGTTTCTCACCACTTCCCAGCATCACATTATTCCCTAAGGGCAGGGAAGTATGGCCTTGACCCTCTTGGTTTTTTTTTTTTTTTTTTTTTTTTTTTTTTAAATAAATATCATGTGACCACACTGTACTGCACTGCACAGGACAGCTTTTTATTTAGCCATACTGTTGTTAAGTGAAATGGAAAAAGGGTCATTTCCTTTCATTTTTTGTATAATGAAAATGCAATGAGGCAACAAAACAAAACATTTTTACAAAACATTACGCTAGACAGTATACGGGGTTCTCATTCCATTTGCCCAAATGATTTTTTTTTTTTTAACTTTAGGCAGCTCTGAAAGTTAGAGGAGTACGATCTGTCGTGACATTTCTGTGTGGGTGGTGTAGGGTTGGATGTCAGAGCCCTTGCTGTTGTAGTGCCCTGGGACACTGATGAGCAAATGCAGTATGTCAGTGCAGCAGCAGCGGCAGCAGCAGTTATGCAGCTGGAAAACAGATTCATTAACCCGGCATGCTGAGCAGAGGCAAAGCTTCGTGCTAAATCAAAGTGTCATGGAAGCGCAAGTGTGGAAAGCAGCAGGAGGAGGAAAAAGTGACAGTGTAAATTCCCCTCTAGCACTTACACCCTCCCTCACTCTCTGCCTGCTGGAGTGTGAGTAGGGGATGTTTCATCATGTGCCTCCACACACACTTTCATATCTTATAACCTACTCAAGCAGGGTTATGGTGCTGTATTGAATGTTGTGATTACCAATTGAACTTGTACTTTTAATTGGATTCTAACATCTGCTTGCTGTTTCAAGGTTTTCAAGGTACTCTGGTATTCGCCTGCATTTAGTTCTGATGTGTTTGCTTTGTGCTTTGTGAAGCCTTTTATAGAGGCAGAGCTACATTTAAACAGTAGGGACGCAGTCAGTCATACACACATTATATATTAGACTGTCAATCATACGAGTGGTTATCAACTAATTAAAAGAAAAGAAAAATATTTCCTCTTTCTCAGAACTGTCTTTTAAATGCTGTCTCATAAATGGTAGTATTTCTTATATTCCTTCCATGTGTCATTCCAGTGTAGAGCTTAGAAGTGGCACGTCTAAAGGAACAAATACAGCCCTATTCAGAACCCTAATATATAACCATTCCACTCAGTATAGCACACATCCAACATTCATAAATGTATAGAAATATTCATGAAATTGCTTTATTGAAAACAAGAGAAAAGGGACAGAAGTGCAAAAAAAACCCTTCTTGTGAGTCTGTGTGAAGGACAGTGTGACTTGTGTTTACGGGATATGTGTATGTAAGGGAGCTTTCACACTTGGAAAAAAAAGCAATGGCCAGAGTACCTTTTGTGCTAATATAAAAAAGCAGCTTTTGAGACGTGCACACTGTAACCATAACAACGCTCTTACCGGTTCTAGCTTGTATTGGTTTACTAATCAGCTTCCAAACGACCTCCTCAATGCTAAAGTTAAACCATTTTTTATTTACGTCTTATTAACGCTATTATTATTATTATTATTATTAATGTTGTGCTTTGTTATTATTAATATTGTTGTTGTTGTTTGTTAATATTATTATTATTACATTGTATCTGGTTAGTTTATAGTTTTATAACTTAGTTTTACTAGGACTGACAAGAGCGTTGTTATGGTAACTGTGTGTGTCATGTGAGCCACTCTTTTTTCCCCATATTAGCACAAAAGGTGATTCAGCTATCACTTTTTCTGTGAAAAATAAACGTGGGGGAAAAAGTGTCAAAACAAACTGTTGTGTCTGTTCAGTGTTATTACTAGCCTCCGTCTGATAGACTGTTTCATATTCACTGAGAAACATAAAGTTTTTACTATGTGGAAAACTTCTTGTCATGTTTCATTGATCTACTAATGAGAAACAGTCTCTCATTCAATAAAGGTGCACATCATCAAATATAAGTGGCAAAAACAAAAAGTACAACCAAATTCTACTGACAGTTTATTTATGTAATGGTTTTGTCTTTGGTGGCTGGTCAGGGTGTGTATACATTTGAGCACAACATTTCAACAGCTTGAAAAATGCATAATTTCATGCTATATAATTAAAATCACTATTGCCATTATTGTACAAGCAAGTATAAGTAGATAAATAGATAAGATTGATAAAGATATTTGCTCACACAGGAACATCACAGTTACAAACATTTATTGAGGTTATTAAAACATACCAGACATAATTTAGTTTAGTTTGATAGTCTATTTTTCTGACTTTGTTAGTTATTATTGTTCGATTATTTATCGTTAAGTGGTTAGTTGTCTGTTGTTCAGAATGGAAACTTGGCTAATATATTTTTATTAAAATAAACTTTAAGTCTGATTTCGACTAAATCTGACCTATTTATTTTGGGAACGAATAAATTGAATATACACATGAATACATTATAAATAAATCAGTTGTTTAACTAACTCGTCTTCATTGTTCTATCATGTTATAAATGATTTACTTTTACTCCATCACTTTCGAAGCACCTGTACCTGTTAATTGGGGATATTGTATATAAAAGAAATGTATATAATGGTAAATTGGGGATTTATGCATATGATATATAAATGACAGTCAGTTTCTTAATGTTTCAAAGAAAAACTTGCACATTGTTGTCAAGAAATTGTTAATTCAGATCATGATGATACCACCACCATCTATTGCAGGGATTCAACAAAGCCATATTAGTCGTGCTCTAGAGGTGAGAGATGTCTGTATACATTGTCCTTTGCTACTCGCAGTACTACTAGCTAATCATGGGCATCTGTGGACTTGTGTATGTGGAAGAAGGCAGAGTGTGACCATTCAACAGCAGGCAATTGATGATCAAATTACGGAGACCAATTTGTGTCCATATAGGTAAAGTTAATTAATTAATCATGGCTACGTTTCATTTCTAATTCAGTTTCATGAATCGGATGTGCTGATTTGTTTATGTGCCATGCCATCAGCATTTGTTGTAAGCTTTAGTGAATAAGGTGCATACTGAAAAGGAAATTTTAAATTTGTGTCAATTAACTTTGAGAGTTGAATTGCAAACAAGGTATTGCTTAACACTGTGCAGAGCTTCTCACATGGGCAAACTAAATGCTATGTTTATCAACAAATCATTTACATTTCTGTAAGAATAGTGCAGCAGTTGTGCCATAATGACATGGTAAATGGTTTAAAGAGTAATGTCAGACTAACATGCATAAGCACATTTAGCACATAAATCTAAATTAATGACAAATCCATAATGAGATGCCTGAAAGCTCTATGTACCGCAAGTATCCGCTTTTGTTTTTTCTATCAAGAATAGTATGCTAACATTCATTAAGCAATGAATGACACAACCTCCAATAACAAAAGCTTCTCTTTGTGTGGTGTCCTAAAAGATTTTATTGTCAGCAGCTCGCTAAATAGTAGCACTTTTAATTATGGGTTTAGTGACAGATACACCACCAGAGTAACTTCAGAGTTTTAACCCTGGGAAGTCATTGGGGCAGTAGTGGCTCAAGTGGTTAATACTCTGGGTTCATGCCCCAGCACTGCCAAGCTGCCACTGTTGAGGCCTTGAGCTGCCACTGTTGAGGCCTTGATTGCCCTTAACAGTCACCGTCACCCTATCATAAAGTGATTCTAAAGTTGAAATCCCAAAGAGGCTGGGGTAAAAATAAATAATAACTTGCCTATGCTCTCTGGGTGGGAGGGATGACATGCTCTCATGCCTGTCAATTATAGTGACACACGCCAATCATTGGGTCCCTGTGATCTCAAAGTACAGTATGTAGCACTTTCTTCTGAGTTTGTTGGAAAAGATGTTTATAATAACATGCAAAAATAATAATATCCATAAACCATATACACTGCATTCTTATTATTATTTGTGGTTAGCTTGTTTGCCTCACACCTCTTGGGTTGTGGGTTTGATTTTTACCTCCACCCTGTGTGTTCAAAGTTTGCATCTTCTCACCTGCTTCAAGGGTTTCATCTGGGTAGCCTGATTGGCATCTCTACAAACTGTCTGTAGTATGTGTGAAGGCTCTGGGCTTTGTCTAAGATAAGCATTATCTAAATCTGATGGATTATTTTTTTGCTTGTTCGTTTTTTAGGAGTATTTTATTATTGTTTTAATTAATTTTTTTGTGGAGTACTGATCTTTTGAAATATATAAATGTATATTTATTATAAAATTAATATATAAATGTATAGTTATTCTGTATGAGTAGTTTATTGTGCATATTATGATCATATGTAGTTGTTTATCTCATGCCATATTACTGTATTCTTTCTGTGAACTACAGCAATACTTCACATTGCTGATTATTACCGATGGCGTGATCAGTGACATGGACGAGACGCGTCATGCGATCGTACAAGCTGCCAAACTGCCTATGTCCATCATTATTATTGGAGTGGGAAATGCCGACTTTGCAGCTATGGAGTTTCTGGATGGAGACAGCAGTGTATTACGTTCCTACACTGGAGAAGAGGCAGTCAGGGACATAGTACAGTTTGTCCCATTCAGGGACTTCCGCAATGTGAGTACTCATTCTTTTTCTGATGAAATTTCTCTCAGTATCTCAACCACAAGCTCCCTTTTAAACTTCACAAGCTTTTCCACCCCTGGTACTGTTATATAAGGACACATTTTTTGCACGCAGCTTTTATTCACCGAGCTACATTATTGTTGCAGAGACAGGTTGCAAGTCACAGCTCTATGGTGCCATGCTGTCAATATTACAGCATGTAATTTGACCTCAATGTGTTAGCTTACTCACTTAATCAATACTGTGGGTGCTACGAGGCTGCGTGTGGTGCCTTGGTGTTCTGGATCAGCTCCACAGCGTCGTGTGGGAGTGGGAGTGGGTGTTTTGCAGACCATGTGACTTCCTCAACAGTGCGAGAGAGCGCACACAATGCTCCCTGTGGCATCCTTGGCTACAAATTGAAATTCATTTCAAGTACTGAGCACATTCACTACTTCATTACTTAAACAGTGCATCTGCCTGAGTGATAAGGGCATTGCAGCTTCAGGAACCTAATGAGCAATCCTTGTTTCTGGCACAGCATCAGCTGATTGTTTGTTTGTGTTTGCTTTTCTCACAGGCTCCGAAGGAAACTTTAGCCAAATCAGTATTGGCCGAGCTGCCTCAACAGGTTACCCAGTATTTCAAACAGAGGAACCTGTCGCCTAGAAACACGATGCCGGAGTAAAAGTTTAACGTGTGGAGTTCACACTGCATGTTGCCAAAATCTACTTACTGTTTACAAAAAAAAAAAAAAAAAAAGATCATTGACCTTACTGAAGGACAAAGCGCATGCCTTTCTATAAATAATTGTTTTTAATAAATAAATGTTTTTATTTATTGGTTTTACAAATGCCAAGTTCTAAAACAAGATGCAATGTAAGGTTATGTACGTGTGTGTGTGTGTGTGTGTGTGTCAGACACTAACTCCTCTAACACAGGGGTTGTCAATTCCAGTCCCTGACAAACTGGAGCAGTTCACAAACAAGCAGGATGTGTTGGGGGGGGAAAAGAACCTTCAAGCTCAAAAGCAACTGAGAACTAGAGCAGAGGAACACCTGTTAAATATTCCTAGAGGGGGGGGTGAAAACCTTTGAATGTATATTTATGTGTTTTAAAAGATATTATCTTTCATATTTGTAATTGTTATCTTTTCTGTAGTGCTTTGTAATTTGTCAGTTGTATAGTACCATGGTTATGGTGATGTTCTTTTTTGCTTTTATACAGTTTGGTCAGTCTTTTTGTTACAGTACTCAGGTCAATAAATTTCACTTGAGGTGTTGCTAGTCGTGAAGCACGTGTCCTAAAACCACACCATATTACATATGCAAGAGCTTATTAACCTGCAATCTAGTTTTTTTAGAATGGGTAATGGAGTATGCACAGCACGCTTCTGCAATTAGAGAGGTTTCATTCGGTTAAATGTACTTGATTAAAGTGACTTTCATTTTAAAGTCCATGAGGAAAAAATACACATGACAAACATTTCTTTTCCCTTTTGGCTTTAATGTTCCATCCAGCTTTCACACACATTCATATCCTTATAGGGGAACAGTTCATAAAATATCCAGCATTTTTAGCATTGCAGCCTTAAAAAAACAACCATGAACTTTCGGAAAGACTTTTTTTTTTTAATACATCTTCCAACCCAGCACTGCTCAGAACAGTCTGATTCTCTCATATGATGGTACTGAAGATATCCGAATAAGTGACATAAAGCAGCCTTCTCTTCAATCCACGGACGTCAGTCGTCATCCCCTTCGTCAGCAGCTCGGTAGAAGCCATGGAGACGTGTAGGGTGTCATCGCCAGGTTTGGGTGCAGGGATTTAAACTGTATGGAATGTAATACGGGGATGATGGGGAGGAGTCATATTTCAACACACAACACATCAATGACCACAGTGCCAATTACTGTTAAAGCAGCCTTTAATTAGTTTTATGTCAGATTAGGAAAAAGTCTTATTAAAACCAAACATCCAGCACTGCAGAATTTTAGAACTGGGACACTGAGGCAAATTACTGAGTTTATACCGTCAACATTAACATCAACTGAGATCAAGCAACTGTGATCCGGACGGCTAAAAGGGCAAAAACAGGGGAGGAGCCAAGAGATAATAAAGGAGAAATAAAATGGATGACCGTGTGGTTCGTCAGTGTGTCTATCTGAAGAGTCTGTGGCACTTTATGGGAAAGGGGGTTCCTTCCACGCTACCTTCGCTGTCACTGCTAGACTCTGAGTCGCTGCTGCCCGAGTAGGCCCCGAGGCCTGGCAGGATGCCCACACACATGGCTGCAGAGGGTCGATGGAGCGTGCCCCCCCGTGTCACTCCTGCCCTAGGCACCGATTTCTGCCCCACTGTTTCCTGATCTAAATACAGACATATGTTCTAATAAACATCTCCATGGCATACCTGATTAATACCACTAACATCTAATATAAAAATTCTATATGAATCAGTTACATAAAACTTTTGTAAATATTATTATAATAAAACGTTTAAATATTTCTTATAGGCAGAAGAACGGTATATCAGAGTTCTCAGTTAGGAAATAAAAATCATACCAAAGCAGAATAATTTCAGTTTTTCTGTAATAAATAATGTATAATTAAAATAGCTTCTTCATATGGCTGATGAATAATATTTAAATACATTTCTACTTATTGCATAATTAAGTAGCGCTTCAGTAGTGCTGGTCACAGTCATTTATACACAAACACCTTGAATTGAACTAGTCCAGTATGTATGATGTAGAACAAATGAACAAAATGTGTTCATGTTAGTCACTGAGCCCCAAAGTGTACTGTACCCACCTGTCTGACTGCCGTTACCAGTTGTTTCTGCTGCTGCTGTCGTCGTCTCCTCTACTTTCTGCTTCTTACCGCTCTCTGACGACTGAGAGGAACTGAAGCCAGTCAAAGAAACAAAACACCAGCGAAAGAGTTGTTTAATCCCTGCTTTGATTTCCCTCTCAGCTCTGTGACGCTCCCACAAGGAGAATGTCAGAATGTAAAGTAGTTTGTGTGAGTCATGGCAATCAGAACAAAATTAATTAGAGCCCGAGAAAGGTTAAGTGGCTTTTATGAGAGAAAGAGATGAAATTTTTTGCTTCGTTCCAATATTTAAAGACATTAGCTGGCCTATATGAATATGATTATGAATGGAAAAAAGCCCCAACGAGTGTCAGAAATGAAGATACATATCTCCCCTGCATCCAGATCCCATGAATCCCTCCTCCTCACCTGCGGCGTTTGACCGCACCAGCCAGTAGATGCGCCTGAGACAGATGGCTGGTCTTCTGTTCTGGTGGTTTGGGTGCAGCCTTTTTCTCTGGCTCCTTCTTTTGACTCTGACTGGACACCATTTTTTTCAAAGCCTGAGACTTAAGAGTTAAGGAGCGCATATACATATACTTACGCATATAAATACTCGTATACACACTCGTTCTGTGAGCATATCAATTAAACATGGAAACACTGGATGTTTTCATCTACCTTTATAATTAATCATGTCTAGAATTTTTTTTAATTCTGATTCAGGCTACTGTGAATAAATATATGTAAAAAAAAAAAACTAGCAAGTATGAATAAGTTGTATAAGCTGAATTAATACATGTACGCTTTTGAGTTCCAGTAATATCAGGCTCAGATAAAGACACTGGAAGACTGAAAAGTATGTATAAATTCGGTATGCCTTTAGCATGTCCGTGTATTTTCACTGACAATGTGCAACATTGCATTTGGTCTTGCTTGATAATAAGTTAACATGTTTTCCAAACCTATTATTTTATTAAAATATACACAGCCCAAAAGGCACAATGCAGCACAGACTGCATTATGCTACGTTCACACATACAGTGATTTTATCACTGCAAGTCTCCAGGCGGCATTACAACTGGTTGCCATAGTAATAATGTTGATCAGTGGGAGGTAACTAGTATTCCACTTGAGAACAAATCAGTTTTCTTGACCCTAAAATAAAACATTGTGAAGAGAGAGGGTTTGCATATAGAATTCTTCAGTGGATATTTACATCATATCATATAAGAGATTTTGCTGATCACATGCACATAAAGTTAAACTATTGTCAGTTTTGTCATGTTGTTGGACACGGCCACATCTAATATCCAACAGTTGTCGTTGCTCGAGTTGCTGGAAGACGGCAGCTCTCACTTATGACCTCTGGTCACTGCGAGTCAGGGTGTGTGTAAACATGGCATTATGAAATGCTCCACAAGTAGCTACCACAATCATTTCTGACCAAGTCTTAAATCCAGCGTACCATTTTTCAGTGCCTTTGAAAAACACATTTTGGTTAAATCTGCATTTGTAAACACCCTGAAACCCCTAATATCTGACAACACAAGACGAATCCCATCCAAATGCCATTTCAGTTAAATGCCACTCCACACCAAAGGCACATGGGTGGAAAAAAGCTGACAAATTAGACCACTCCTTTTCTCCCTACCATAGATATCAAAACCTCATCCCCTCTGACTGAGTTCTCAAAAAAAATGCCCTGAAAACGTGGCTAAGAAAAACTGCTACCCCTGGAGGCCAAGACGGTTGAATTAGGCCATATTGTTATATTACACAGAGGAACAAAAGTTCACAGCTCTCCGCTGTGCAATTACACGTCACCACTGCCGCATGCCTGCCGAACGGCTCTGTTGCCACGACAACGCGTCCTCCGAACTGGTCTGCACTCGCATGTCTGACTGGCAGCGAGAAAGAATGAACAATTGTACCCGTATTCCATTAAAATAAACAAACTCTAAAGACCTCCTAGAGCCTGGGTTTAAAGGGCAAAGAGCTGTGAATACATCAGCTTGTGCCAGTTAACACGCTGTTAAAGAGATGCTGCTGGTTTTTCTCATCACTGAAACACACTGCTGGTAAATACTTCCACATCATGTCTAATACAGCCAGAACTGCGAGGTCAAATCCCACCCCCAATTATGAAATAACAGACTGCAGGACTTTCTCACAAACGAGAGACATTTTGGTGTGATTTAATAGTAGAGGCATAAAAACATGCAAAACATTGGACTCTAGTGTTGCTGTTAATAAGCACATAATAATTGTATATATTTACAAAATGTTATGCTTTCTATTTAAACTGGGTTACAGTTCCTTTAGACACAAATGAATGTAAACAGACTACAGTGCATTATTAAGACTAAGACTGCTGAGTCCTAATTAATGCGTTTGCCAACTTCGTTCTCATTTCTTCTTAAACCAGCCTCAGATGTGCAGCTCAAAACTAGGTGTGCTAAAAGGTGGGTCTCTACCATCAGTTAGTAGGAAGCAAGCAGACTCAGAATGCAAGGTTGTGATGGAATGCACGTGGAACAAAGTGAAAGGATATCCTGTATTCCTGAAGCTCCTGTTTCTCCTCGTCTCTCCTCTGCTTCTCTACAAGGCACTGCTGCCGTGACACTTCGTCCAGAAAGTGGGCCTCGTCCTCATCCAAGCCTTTTACCATGTTTTCTGTTGAGAGAAATCTGCACTGTTTGGTCTCCTCAGACTCACAGAGACACACTTTAAGCATCAGGAAGTGCTTTCGAACTACCAGTTGTTCCTCGCTAACATTTTTTTAAAAAACCACCCAATGGATGACTTGTGCAGTTATTACACAGATCAAGCAATCTGCCCTTAAATTAACTCAATGCTGAGAGCAAGGGTAGGAGCCGCTGGTCGCCAGGGAGACTGAGGACGGGTCCGTCTCCAGGGATACAAAGAAGTAACGGAGCTGCCGTCTCCTGTCTGTGCCTGCAAGAATGACTCAAACGTCGCTCACTAACACACACGCACATGAGCTGTGACCCTAAACGGATACAGGTACGAATCTACAGAGCCGACTTCCAGAAACACAGATCATGGCGTGGTGAAAACATGAGAGCAGACGGAGGTCTTACTGAATTTGAATTGTTCCTCGTATTCCTCCTGTTTTTTGTCCTTCTGCTCTTGAAGCTTCTCGAACAGGGATCGAGGGTCATACTCCTCCTCCGGGACGGCTTTAGGAACGGGGCAAATAAACACACACTCATACACACAAAACATACAAAGATGCATTTCAGAAATACTGAAGCCACAGAGTCACATTTTAATGCTGGAATTCTGATCATGTTGCTTCCTTTCTCCTTATTTGAGAGGTTAAAATGCATATGGGAAGGAATGGGGCTAAAAACTAGAAAATGTCTTTCAGTCATCATTTACAGAGATTTGATCCCCTGCTGATTTTGTACGTTTGGTGTCTATTATTTTAACGGTAGGTTTATTGTAACAGTGAGAGACAGAATAACAACAACAACAAAAAATTCAGAAAAACGCTTTAAAAAAAAAAAAAAAAAAAAGTTAGAAATGAGTGAAATGAGTGCATTTTAATGAGTGAAATAAGTATTTGATCTCCTGTCAATCAGCAAGACTTCTGGCTCCCAGGTGTCTTTGATACAGGTAATGAGTGGAGATTAGGAGCACAACCTTCATTCCTTTGTCAGTGGGCAAACATACAAAATCAGCAGGGGATCAAATCATTTTTTCCCCTCACTGTACATCATTGACTGAATGTAAATAAATAGATACCCGGCTGGTATGAGCCATGTTCAGGTGTGGAAGCTGCTCGTACATGACTGGTACAAAGTTTTGTGATGATGATGAGAGGCTTGGTGGTGATGATTTGGAAAAATTTACTGTGTATAAAACCATTCTATAATCGGTGCTTGCAATGAGAAATGTCATGAAAAATGTACGCGATTCATTCATTAATGAATCGTTGTGTTTGATTGAATCTTCGAAGTGAACAAATTGTTTTTTTGTGTCATTTGTGGTGACTTTGATTGTGCTGGATCATCAGCTCATTAAGAACTGAATGAAGACGCACATGAACCATATGATCGAATTGGAACTTGTCAGTCGTGAACGTTATGAATAAATGGGTCAGCAAATACTTTCACGAGCTCATCGACCCAGCAGAATCATTCGATCAGTTCTGATTGGAGTCTTACTGGTTCAACAGGAGGAGAAAGGAGCTCTGGCAACGTTTTGTATCTTTGCATAATAATATGGTGCATAATCCCACTTTATGAATATATAATGAGTGATGATCACCTCACCATAAAATGAAATCAACTAAAAAGGTAAATTACGGTAAATGTCGTATGTATAAAAAATATAGGAAGATTTAATAGATCTGCATTTGATGTAAAAAGCTAAACGCCATTTTTTTAACTCTCTTTTTTTAAACTTAATTTGTAAACATGCACATTAAATATATATATGAACAAATTAGTGAACAAATCATTTTGGTGAACAGAATCAAAAGATTTGAGTCACTGTGATGAATGAAAATGACCAACACTAATATGTCTCATTCTAATCTGTATCTTATACAAGAACAGTTAATGCTAAAAGGAAATGCCGTGCATGCAAAATACTCTGTTCGTCTCACTTAAATTTTAGTAGCAAAGAAAATGAATAACAGTAAATGGATGAATGTAGCATTTTGCTAACGTGTGCTCACAAAACTAATGTAGGAATCGTGCACTCCGTCTGTAGTTTGAAAAGGCATGATATGTGAGAGTAAATTTGTGATTTTGAGTGCTACTATCACATACTTTCACGAGCACATCAACCCAAAAAAAAAAAAAAAAAAAACGCAGCAGAATTTGATTTCAAAAGTGTTTTGACGTTACTTACTTTCAGGATCATCAGGCTTGCGAACTTTCTCCCATTCCTCCTGCCGCTTTTTTTTCTTCTCCTCTATCTCTGATTCTGAAACAAACTTCCGGCTCAGGTCTACCCCGTCCGCCATGACAGTGCTTTAAAAAAACAACAAAAAAACAAAAAACAAATCTACAAATCAGTAAAAATGAATAATCCCAATTTAAGACATGAACTCTGGGGCATACAGATTGTTCAGAACAATCCAGCTCAGCTTGGAGAACATACCTCAGTGTGATCAGCTGTATCAAGTGGAAAAATGGATCTACTTCATGAAGTCATTGATCACAGATTCAGCACATCAGAGCTGAAAAAGACACGATGGTTTAGAACACAGTCATAAGAGAAATCTTTGCTAACATTATGATCAGAAATCAGATCTAAAGCCTGGTTTGTGTGTATTGGAGAGATGGTATTGCTCATCATGGCTAGAGCTGAACATCACTGAGAGCTCAACAGCCTCATGTGTTAAATGGAGTAATACAAATCATTTCAACAAACTAAATTAGTTATTACAGAACCAGTATTTTTTCACACAAAAGATCACAGCACTGCGTTTTATTGTTAGGTCACGAATTGGGAGTTTGCAGAAAGCCAGCTTACAATGGCATAGAGAACACTGCAGGTAAACAGTTCCCTCTTGTGGCTGATTTCAGTACCTGGCAATTCCAGGTCAGGGACAATAATATTAGAGCTGACTGCTGGAAAAGAAAGTTATAGAGAACATGCAAGGAATAAAATCAGTCAGAAACAGAGATGCATGATGCAGGTGAAACCTATCTATCCATGCCAGCAGCCATAACATTACATTACATTAAACCACCTGCTTAATACAATGTAGGTCCCTTTGTGCTGCCAAAACGGCTCTGACGCATCAAAGCATGGACTCTAAAAGACATCTGAAGGTGTGCTGTGGTATCCGACACCAAGACATTAACAAACCCTTTAAAGTTCTGCAAGTTGCTATCGGGCCTCCCACACTTTATGTACATAACTGATCAGTCATTTATTCTGTATTTATATTTAATACTCATACTGTCTATTGTATCACATCTGCATTTTCTTGTACAGTCTGTATTGTCTTGTGTTGTACAGTGTAGTGTTATTCATGTATGTACTTTTGAGAGTCAAAAACAGCTGGAAACAAATTCCTTGTGTGTGTCAACACACTTGGCCAATAAACCTGATTCTGATGGATCGGACAGACCCCACATCAGTGATCCTACAGATGCTCAATAGTTTTGAGATCTGGGGAATTCCAAAGTAATTTTAAAGAACCAGGCCAATATTTTTTCATTGCTCCATGGTCTAGTTTTAATGCTCATGTGGCCGTTCTAGGAGCTTTCAGCAGTGGCCAGGGGTCAGCATGGTCACTCAGCAAGCTGTGATGCACTGTGTGTTCTGACACTATATCATATAGCCAGCATTAACTTTCTCAGCATTGTGTGCTAAAGTAGCTTTTCCGTGGGAATGGACGAGACAAGCTAGCCTTCTCTCTCCACACGCACCACTGTGCATTGGGCACTCATAACACTATTGTTGATTCACTGGTTGTCATTCCTTAGACCACTTGAAGTAGGTACTAAACACTGCATACCAAGAACACACCATGTGATGTGATCTAATTGTATAGCTCCAGTCAGTTAGGTCTTCACACCTGACCATTTTTCTTGCTTTCAACACATAAACTTTGAGAACTAACTGTTCACTTGCTGCCTAATATAACCCACTCTGTGACAGGTGTCACTGTAAGATATCAGTGGTTTTAGTGTTCTTGCTGAGAGGGGTAGGTGTAGGGGTGTGTGAGCGGTTACTGCCACCCTGAAGTTTACATATCAAAAATCCATAATGTATTTTTTTAATTTTCGTATACCTTCATAATGTGGTAATGTTTAAAACTTCAAACTTCATTTATTGTGTACTTTTATAGTTACATTTAATGCTTGTCAAAAATCTGCATATTTCATTAAACTGTTAGAATTTTTTGTTCCCACATCCAACTTTTTTTTCGCTTCATATTTAAGCGAATAATAAAAAAATACAGCTTTTCGTATTATTGAGAAAAGAAAAGGCTGAATATGTGAATATTATCCCAGGGCAATCGATGCTAAATGTTCCTTTAATAAAAGCTTCTTTTTAAAATCATTAATAAAAACATTTTCTGATCCTTTTATGCTTAGTCTTGGAGCTGTGAACGAGTCCTGGTTCTATTAATGTTGTATTATCAGAATAAAATAACAGAAACCTGTGCAACCAGTACTAATAACAGAGCTGTTACAGAAAAACACCTTCTGTTTAATTAAACAGTGTAGTATGTGTAATGTACAGCTTATTATACATAATGAAACTTGAACAAACTCCTAAGCTCACAGAGCTATAGATAACCCCAAGAATGCCAAGAAATCAATTGAGCCTCAAAGTCAATCTATTATTTAGTGACTGACTTCAGTCACACAGGAACTCAAACAGTTTATACAGTTAATAAGTGCAAAGAAATCACGCCCAGTAAGGCTAAATACAATATCACAACCAACCTACAGAGTAAAGACATGAGTTATATCAGATCACATTTAGATCAGAAAGCGCAGCTTATATAAAGTCCAGTGTAATTCTATTCAGAGTCATTTACATGCACGCTAGCTAACGGCTAAGAGCTGCTAACTGCATGAAAATGTCAAAAACACGTCACATAACCTGATTAAACCCTGCAATACACTTACATGTACATTACCTCAAAGAGTTGGTATATAAGCTTCGAAATTAATATTTAATTCTCCATGATTTACGCAAAGACAGAAATAGAGAGAGAATGTAGATATTTACCACCCGAACTTGTGCCACTGTAAATGTGTCCGTGTTACGACCGCTGCTCAACAAATACAGTTCCTATAAAGAGAGAACACTGCTAGTCATGGAGAATGTAGTTTTAATCTGAAAGTGTTTTTAATTGTGTCCTACTTTATCAAAGTGTGCTACATTAGCAGTCGTTTATGGGACTACGTGAAAGAATGCCAAATAACAAAACAATACAATTACAACAAAAACAATAACAAAATATTTTAATATACCACCTTTAGTGTGTAGACCTAGTGAACCAGTATAGAAATGTATTTCTATTTATTTATTCATTCACTGAGCAATTCAAAGCATGTCAAAGCATGTCTGGAAGTATGTAAAATGTAAAAGGTCTCTAGCACGTCTCTTTTCTTAATACTGTAAATTGGAATCAGAAAATGCCTCTATTATTATTATTATTATTATTATTATTATTATTATTATTATTATTATTATTATTATTATTATTATTATTATTATTGTTGTTGTTGTTGTTGTTGTCCTGTATCAAACATATATAGCGCTCGCTCTCACTCACACACACACACACACACACACACACACACACACACACACACACACACACTTAACCATATGGTTGATACAGGACAACAACAATATATATATATATATATATATATATATATATATATATATATATATGTATATATATATGTAATGCAAGGTAGCAATTAAAGTATTCTAACAATCTTAACATGCCTCAGATAATTATTAGTGGGTGTTATGACTTCATTATACAGAGGGGGTGTGGTTTATCATGCCTCAACACATAACTATTGCTTTCATAGTAAGTGCTAATAATTTCAGGTGATAATTATAATATTTGTTTGTGGTTGTTAGGAGGGGTTATGGATCACAGCAGTAGCTACACTCATACAGCTGTAACACTTGGCTGCAGCTGTGTCTAAGAAATATGTGATGGCATCACGTGTGGTGATGAATCTGTGTTGCCAGGTTCAGTATTTATAGAGTCAGTGCTAATTCTGATTTAGGCCTGTGCATTCATTTAACCTGGGCCTAGGACAATCCATTTAAAAATATACTCCAAGGAAACACACCCACACATCTTTTGAAATGTAAATGCTGGAGTATAATCAAATTTATGCTCATTCTAATATGATATTCAATTTCATGCTTTAGAAACTTGCTGAACTCTTCCTTGAGGTGACTTTACTTCTCTTTTTCTGTTGCATGAATGTAAGCAAATAATTGCCAAAGACCACTGATCTGAGACAAAATGTTTCAGTACTCATGAAAACACAGAAAAACCCCACTGCAGACCAAACCATTTCACACAATAAGGGAAATATTGTGAATACTGATCTGGTGCACTGCATATGATACATAGGTGTACATGTTTAAACATCACATTTATTTTATTTAGTATTGTCCCCCATAACGATAGATCTATTCTGTTCTAAACTACCTCTCTGGGCAAGATGACTAAACTCAGAGTTACATAATATCCAAGCTCAGAATGTTCAAACTTAAAAGTGGGAAAAACAAAGACACCTCCAGGCAAGCTGATGTCAGTAATCCTGAGTTTATGATATTATTTATAAAAGCAAACTGTATGGTTAACCTCATTATTGTTTAACCAACTCATGTTTAGATGTTTATTGATCTATATTAAATACTGTTATACACTGTTAACCAGTGATATTTTGTTTTACAGTTAACATGTGAACGGCCGTGTTGACAGGATGCCATATGCTGAACTTGGGATCGAGGACACCTTCCAAGTTGAGGGGATATTTTCTGTATTTTTGTCTAGTCAGAGTTCAGAAATTTAGCGATACAAATGTATTCAATCACAACATTAGAGTATGATGTACTCACTTTAAATACTGCTGCATTCAAGTCATGTTTGAGCTGAATGCCAGTATTATTATAACTATGGACCTTGTATTTTACTATGAGTCCTGCTTTTCTTAGAATAGGCATGAAAATAACAAAAGGTCAACTTTGCCATTAATAGAGATGATGTCTAAAGACAGGATGATTTAAGCGACACTTTTTTCTTTTCACTAAGGCTGACTTGAATTGAAGTAAAAACTTGAAGTAATGAATTGCAGGTTAATCAATTTGCTTTTTTAATTCTATATTTTTTTATTTATACTTTTTTAAATTATTTTCTTTTATTTAATTTCATTGGATTGTATTTTTAATTTTTAAATCCCTCTTTTGATCATATTCTATTTGATTATATTTTATAATATGGACATTTGTAAAAAGAATTTTACTAAATTTTACAATATATGTTTTATGTCAACACTGTACACTTGTACATACAGATAACAGTTGGTATGTCTATATTTACATAGTCTATCTGCTGCATAGTTTATTTTTTATACTATGTTTTGATTCATGTGTGTTTTGATTATTTTTTTTACTTAATTACCTTTTTACATATTTTATTTTTTCTGTACTTGTCCATCATTTACTGTGGACAGCAAAGAAAATGTAACTGCCCTGGGAAACTTCCTTTCCTTACTGTGCATATGACAATAAATGCTTTAAATCTTAAATCTTAAATCTTAAATAAAAAATTAGAAAATTTAAATTTGAATAAAAATCCTTGCCTTTAATGATACAAATAGTCGAATTTTTATTTTATATATATATATATATATATATAATATATATATATATATATATGATTTTTTTATTTCTTTTTTCCTTGTAATTGTAAATAACCAGACTTCTGAGGTAAACCTGGAGGTAAAGTTTACCTCAAAAATCATAACAAACAATTCCTATACACAAAAAAGCTTGTCGGCTGTTTTTCTATTTATAATACCTTAGTAAAAAAAAATGCTTCTGTACACAACGCGTTCACACTAAGGGAGGTGTGTGTGTGTGTGTGCTTGTCTCGGTGAGCATAGTACAGAAAGAAGGTATATTTTTGCATACCTGGCAACCCTGTCTGTGCTGCTCCTCTGTGCGGGTGACTGAATGAATCTCTACACATTTATGACAGAAACAGAAACAGGAATTATGGCTCCCAAGAACAGCTCAAGCTAGCTGGGGTTTTCTGTATAAGCGAGTTTCTAGAGACAGAAGGAACGTATTATGTCTGTCAATCGACCACGTTCGAAAACTGACTGGTTTCCTATATAATATAAGATACGTTGCTTTTTTGTGTTTACGACTGGTGTCGTTTAGAGCACCGTGCTAACGGTAAGCAGTCCGTTAGGCGCAGTGATACACTTCCTGTATTAGTCGCGTTTAGGCCGCAGTCACTCACTGAGCTTCTGCCTGCTTCTTATCCGGTAAGTGACGCGTTTTGTTCCGATACAACTTCTGGTTCGTCTTTACTGCTCGTATCCTTTTTGTTTCAAATGATTGTGGAGATTTGGTAGAACTTACTAACCGTAAATTTAACGTATATGTTAAAGAAGGTGGCTAAGCGGCTAGTTTGTTAGCTTTAGATACAGTGAGATACAGTTAGCACTCGAGCTAGTAGTAGTCATTGTTATTCATAGCTTAAGGTGGAGCGTCTGGTTTACACGCAGACGTACAGTATAGCACACTGAGTTAGCTTTGTGTTAGCTAACCTTATCTTATCTCGTTGTTGTCACACTTAAAAACTTTTAAACCCGAGCATAAATAAGTCTAATCTGTGGTGTGGGAAAGATCAACAGAAAGTCAGTCTGATCACAAACTGACACTAACAAACATACTCTAAGAGCAGAAGACTGTTTTATTTATCCTGTGTTTAGGGTGTATTGCTCATGTATTACTCATGACTACTATTATACTACTCACACGTTTGTTGTTCTAAATTACAAATACAAACCCAAGAAAGACACACGAAAAAAGTCTCTTTCAATAGTATTTATTGTCTTTATTGTTGATGAATCTGGAGTACTATATGGTGGGGCAGGTTGAACTCGTTTCTAGCTTTCTCAGTTCTACACTATAATTAGTGCTGTTTTTTCTTTCCACAGGCTTGAAGCGCTCACTGCTGTATGATGCTTGTTGTATGCAGCTCTGACTCTGTGGCTTCGTTCTACTCGGCTACTGATGGTCCGCAGTAGCACGATGATAGACGTCCCTACGCAGCCCGTCCCGAGGCACCTCCCCAAGTGATATGATAATAGGCACCTGAATTGCTTTCTGTGCCAGCAGGAGCCTTGTACGGGTTCTGCAACTGACTGCCGAACAGCTGTATCTGTCCAGTTGTGGCGCAGCCTTGTGGGTCACAGAGCCATGGGAAACAGTTGTGTGTGCAGAGAGGACAGTGACGTGGAGGAGGGAGTGCCGCCTCGGAGGCAGCTTGGACGGGTGGAGAACTCTGAGCCCCTTGAGGCTAGGGGCAGTCGGCCCCGAGACCCAGTTCGACCACCCAGACGAGGTCGCGGCCCTCACGAGCCACGCCGGAAAAAGCAGAACGTTGACGGTCTGGTGCTGGATACACTGGCTGTTATCAGGACACTTGTTGACAAGTGAGAAAATTTTTGTTTTTCTACAGGAAGTGAAAATGTGCTGATAAATCAGCATTGTGTAACCTGAAGAATGAGCTTATGTTAGCTGTTGTGCAGTCTCAGGTTGCAGATGAGGTCTCTACAATGCAAAAAAAAAAATCTAAATAGCAACTATTTCTGAAATTAATGTAGGCCGTGGCACAGATTATCTCGTATGATTAACAGTTAATTTAAATTTTAAATAATGTTTTAAATCATATTGTTAATGCAATGTAAAATATTCTAACAATATATTTATAGGAAAGTTTTTTTCTGTATCATTCACCATCTTGTGTATTTTGGGATACATTTTTCTTTGCTTCTGAAACAGTCTGATTCTCAAGGTTATGAGATTCTATGCTGATTCTATGCTTATTCTCAAGAGGCAGTGTTATCTTTAATTAGGACAATGTTGTTATTCATTTATTCGCACAGACTTGCTTTTCATTTTAATTTATTGCCAAAGACTAGACAGTGATTCACCATGAGCTGCCCTTTATGTTTGCTGTAATGCACTGGCAGCATGTCAGCACATTATTCCCTCTATGTATATTTTCTCACCTTTTCCACTTGTACAGCCTACACAGATATCCACATGCCTACGCTGATGTGGTGAATGTTCACTGCAAACGAATTTATTTTGGTTTGGCATTAGAGATTTCAATTTAGGCCAATATCAAATTAGATGTTTGTGCTATTAGAAATGCTTTTGTGCTACCATAAAACATTTCTGTACATAAGAGAAGGGCTTGCATGGTTTTATTTGAAATGTACACACACACTGCTGCTTTTCTGTCTTCAGTGATCAGTGTGAAACGGACAAGAGGCTGTGATATTTAGTGGCTGTGAATTAGCAACCTCAGCCCTCACATCCTTATTATTCTAGCATTGAGCACTATGTCTAAAAGCCATAGGGAATTTGCCTCCTTGCTCGTTCTTCCTCTTCCTATCAGCTGCTCTTTTAGCTCATTTTCTTGCCAAGATGCTGGCACTAAGATAAAACCTTCACTTACCGAGTTCTCTGATTTATGGGATGGAAAACAACCCAGCCAATATTAAACAATGCTGAGCAGTGCTCCTTTCTCATCTTGGTCTCTTGTGAGGTGGGGCTTGTGTCTCAGAGGGTTTCCCCTGAGAGGAGCTCCTCTGTCACCCCACAGATTTACCATTCCAGGAGCAATCAGGGGGATGAATGGGGAAATCCTTTCTCTCGCTCCTTTACAATCTGTCCATCATTCTTTTTCATGAACACTTATTGCAGTATTAGGATTTAATGTTTCGTTCCCAGCTAAGAATTAATAGGATGTTCAAGGTAGATGTGGATGACAGTTCTAAGAACAACTTATGATATTATTATTATTATTATTATTATTATTGTAAATAAGAGAAGGACTTGTATGATTTTATTGAAATGTACACAGACTGATGCTTTTCTGTCTTCAGTGTGAAACGGACAACAGACCGTGATATTTAGAGGCTTTGAATAAGCAACCTCAGCCCTCACTTCTTCATCTTATTTGGTTCTCTTGGCATCACTTTAATAAATGATTGTTTATTATTGTTATTGATTGTGTATTTCTGATTAATTTATATTCCATGTTTTATTTTCCCGTTTCAGTGATCAGGAGCCTCCTTACTCCATGATAACATTGCACGAGATGGCTGAAACCGGTAAGTAAGAAATCCAGCGTAGCCCCCCCCCCCAAAAAAACAAACAAAAACAAACAAACAAAAAACAAAAAAAAAACACTTACCCACCTACACACATTTTCAGGGCTTTGTTTGGTGTGATCTTTTTATTTGTGAACTGTATCCATGCTGTGTTTTGTTCAATCACTGACTAAATAATTATTATGTAACTGAAAACTGTTTAGCTCTAACTGTTGCTACTGTAATTATGGCAAAACTAGATTTAGTTGCTGAAGATGATTTGTGACTCAGCAGCACTTAGAATTCCATTAGGCTGCTGATTTTAGACCGTAGTTCCAATGTTTATATAGCATGTGCTCTTTGTTATTATCGCTCACTATTTAGTTTGTATTGTTGTTGTTTTTTGTTTTTGTTTTTTTTATCCCTCCCTTTATAAAGTAGTAGTTTATAAAGGTGATTTTATATGATTATTTTAGTAATTTATCTTGGCAATGACTTGTGTACTTTGCTCCGATGATTATGGAATACACTCAATGCTGTCTTGCTCTTTGTTGGGCTCCTTATTTATCCGGTTTTAACTCAATTGATCTAATAGTGGAGCAGAATTTGGTAGGGTCCGAGATGCTCTTGACAACCGTGTCCTGTCTGTCCTTGCTTCTCCTTGTGTCCGGTTGTCAGGGATTTCTGTTTACTTTATTTATGCTTGCATCTGTTGCATTGGGGGCTGACGTGATTTGGCTGTAGTGACATAAGGCGTCTGGTCAGATTGGTGGAGGAGACAACTGCAGCTTAAGCAGAACACGATAATACTTCTTAAAGTCATTTTGAGGCAATTGATGATGCTATAGAGAATCAGCAGTGAATGTGAAATTATGAGTGCAGTGTGCATGTGCTGTCAAAGCTTTAGCACGTACACATGCATTATTTTTATTTTTGTGGAAAAAATGTAATCTCTTGTCCTGGTCAGCATTCAAACAGTGGCATCAGGTACATCACAGTACAAACTAGAGGTTTATGGTCAACAGCTCTATAGTTAAGCTGTGGACACTACAAATTTATTTGCATTGCATCTTTTTTTTATTTGTTGGTGTGAATGTGATAATTTTCTAGAACAGGAAGAAAGAAATGTAATGTAAACATACAGTAATGTAGTTGCTGTAACACCCTCTGCATACGTACAAGTTTCTACCTTAGGCAAATGATATGTGAAACGATAATGCAAAAATATTCAAGACCAGCAGAGGTAGAGGTATAGACAGAGAGTGTGCCAGACAAGTCCGACAGATGAGGGACCAGTGACCTCCATCCACTCTTACCTAGAATCATTTGATAAGGCATTTCAATTCAACAACATTATAATTCTTCCAAGCTCCAATTGCTCCGGCACTTTAAATATAAACTTGTCATCATTTGACTGCTTCTTCTGCGGGCAGTTGAGTGTGGTGTCTGTCCTAATAATTTCACTTTTAGAACAGAACATGTTGCTATGTTAATTAGCCTAGTTGGTGCGAAAAGCAACTGAAGTGGAAGTGATTCAGCATTTAGCACATCTGAATATCGGTATAATGATTCATATTTTATTTTTGGAGATAATGACGCATCATTGTCAGCCATTATGTAGGCGTACATGAACAATGTTCATTTTCTAGGCATGTCTTAGACAGAAGACAAACCTTTTTGTATTCGCGTGCATCATAAACTAAAAAAATCTTCGTAAATTTGCAGATGATGGGTGGCTAGAGGTGGTGCAGTCTTTGATCCGAGTTATTCCTCTGGATGACCCCTTGGGTCCGGCTGTGATCACGCTGCTTCTGGACGAATGCCCTCTGCCCACCAAAGTGAGTATGAATGCTTCTTAACACACCCATCAACACCACAAGTATCACTAGGCGGTAGTTAGAATGCATAATTAAGTCACAGTGCTCATTTCACAACACATGTCTATGACTTTTAACTACACTAACTATGCCACAGTAGCTATCATTAAGCTGATTTATTTATGGTAGTGACTTTCTTTTCTGTGCAGTCTCTCTCATGTTATTTCCTATAGTGGGATGATATTATATTTACTTTTTTTTCCACTTCACTAAAAAAAAAAAAACAAGAAACAGAAATCAGTGGGACTTTGATATGGTTCTAGATACAGAACCGTTTCCATTAACTTGGGGGAGCAGTCAGTTGTTGTTATCTTCAAAAGCAAAATAACGTTATAAGATCATTATCAGAAAACTGTAATGTTTTTCCCGACATGCGCAAAATGACAGTATCTGTTTATTTATGTTGTTTGTTTAGGAAAAGTCACTGTTCTTGGTTTGTATATTTTTCCGAGTATTGCTTTTGATGGCACATACATCACTTTTGTTTATACAGTTACAAAATTAGTAAAAGGTGTCAATACTTGTGTGGTGACCCCTTAAATATGATCTCTTATGTAAGCACTGTTTTTAGCCTGCTGTAACATGGTCCTTTGTGCAGGATGCTCTGCAGAAGCTGTCGGATATGTTGAGTCTGAGTGGCACTGTGGCTCACCAGGATGCCCTCGTCCCCGCTAAGCACCGCAACACCACTGCAGTACTGGGCTGCCTCGCTGAGAAACTTGCTGGTAAACTAGTCTTATACATAAACACACACAAAAAGGTCCACGCATGCATTATGCATCTGTGTCTGGTATGTGACGATGCAATCTTTTAAATTTAAAATACATGGGGACAAATGTGGAAAATGGCAGTAAATAATGTTCTAAATAGCCTTCTAAAAGGTCCATATTATCTCATTATCTCCAAATGACCATACAATAAACAGCTTTTTGATATTTTGGAAATTAGCAAGCTAAAAGAGGCTTATATAGATCATGTTGCTGAAGTAGTCAGTCTGACTAATGATGTTGGAGGCATTGTTAGCTGATACCCTCACACTGGGAATGTAAGACCGATCCATAGCAAAATGGACATAAGTGTAATCGATTTAATTTGTAATCAGATGCCAGTTTTCAAAATTTCTTTTACTCTTGCTGCAGTCAGAATCAAATCTTTAAATTCAGTTGTGATTCTCCAGGTTTAACCCACTATTACTTTGCTTGTGATTCAGACGCATGCAAAAGAGAAACAGTTCAGGTTTCCACACATTTCAGTTCAGGAGCTCACGTTTTCAGAACTATATACAGTTTAGTTGACAGAATCGATTTCACCTTGTGAAGGGTTTTTCCCAGACTACCAATGGAAATAGAGACTGAATTTGTATATCACTACCGATTGACTGGTGTCTCCTTTAAACCAGTACACCTCGCACCAATACATGTTCATACAAGACACGTGATGTACATTCATTTTCTGTGCTGTTCACTGATGCTAAAACTACAGAGAAATACCTGTGTTAGTTATTTTCTGGCTATGAAAATTAATTCTGTAGTGTGCTTCGGAGACTGACTGTCATCATTGCTGACAGATCTGCTGAGTCCTTTAAATATGCACACACATACTCACAGAGCACGTACCCTGGGATTTGTGCCCTTGTCTTGCTGTCCACTGGTTCAAAGTCGAAAAAAGTTTTTTATTTTTTATTTTTTTTTACTTTGCTAGCTGAATGGTTCTTGGATAACCCCAGGTGATTTAGTTGTTATTCTTGTCTTGTAGGTCCTGCTAGCATTGCGCTCCTCAGCCCAGGAACCCTGGAGTATTTACTGGAGAGCATGGTGAGAAGCAATTTTGATGACACACCATTTACAAATAGTGCCAGTATGGTTCACAGGGCACTGACTTTAGAGGTGTTCTTTGGTTCACCTGTGTGTTATGCTTTGTTTTGTTTTGTTTTGCTATGTTCATTTTATATCTTCAGAGTTCTGAGGCTCACCCTACTGTAATGCTGTTTGCTCTCATTGCTCTGGAGAAATTCTCCCAAACCAGTAAGTCTTTGTTGTTTTTTTTTTCCCCCTTTTTCTTTTCACGGCCTTTATCTGTGAAGAATTGCCATGGGTAATTTTTCTTGCATTTTCAGGTGAGAACAAACTGACTGTGTCAGAGTCATGTATCAGCAATCGTCTAGCAGTCCTGGAGTCCTGGGCAGATCACTCAGACTACCTTAAACGCCAAGTCGGCTTCTGCGCACAGTGGAGCCTGGACAACCTGTGTAAGTGCTCTAGCTTTTATTCAAGGGGTTTGGGGTTTAAACCTATGTGCACCACTGTTTGCAGTTATTCAATTCATTTCTCAGTGACGTCACTGAACATACAGTGCAGGTAAAACTTTAAACTGAGGTTTACATTTGTATTGAACGAATCCAAGGAATTGTGCACTTGTGGGAATTTAAACAAATAAAACTTGACCTAAAGGGGGGAAAAAGGTCATATTTTGTATTTACAAGTCCCATCATTTTGTTCATCTTATCGGCGAGTCACTGACAGGCCCTTTACTGCATGATTCATTTTGTTTTTCCTTCAGTCGTGAGCAAATTTTTATACTGAATCAGACTTCAATATGCTGCTTTTATTTCTTATTTTCTATGATGATCCAGGTTGCACAGTCTTTGGTTAGTGTTGAAAAACAACAGCAAAAAATCTTCTGAGAAAAATGATGCCCCCATATACACAGTATACACATAAATAAGCCAAAACTAACGGACAGCCTGTTTTTCAAATCAAATGACATATTATCGTAAACAACATATTAACTGTCCATTTTTTTAAAAGCTTTGTGATTAAATTTCTTCTCAATTTATAGATCTTTAATATAATTTCACTGTTATTTATTTACACAATGATCTTTTAGGCCACCAGTAAACATAAAATATATCAGAGTAGTAATGGACTAAAAGTGCAGAATGTAGACCTGTGAAAGAACAGCAGTCTGATACCTAACATAACCAAATAGTTTTGTCTGTTGCCGTAGTTCTAAAAGAGGGTCGACATTTCACTTATGAGAAGGTCAACCTGAACAACATCAACGCCATGCTTAACAGCAATGATGTCAGTGAATATCTTAAGATCTCTCCCAGTGGACTGGAGGTGAGCAATAAGCAAGAAGTGATTCCTTTAATTAAGCTTCCTGAAATTCTCAAACCTTCATGACTGTTCACATTTCCCTCAGGCACGATGCGACGCATCATCATTTGAGAGTGTGCGCTGTACATTCTGTGTGGACTCTGGCGTTTGGTACTATGAGGTCACGGTGATCACTTCGGGTGTCATGCAGATCGGCTGGGCCACCAAGGATAGCAAGTTCCTCAACCATGTATGTTCCTGCCTAATTCAACTGTATGTCAGTAAGATATTTTTGTAGAAGCCAGATTAGATCATTTGGATCTGAAACACTGAGTACGATCCAGATTAACTCTTTCGTTTTTGTTTTGTTTTTTGTCACTGTGTTAGTCATGAGATTTAACTGCTGTTGATATTTTGCCTGCAATTGACCTGCCTGTGTGTGTTACAGGAGGGCTATGGGATTGGAGATGATGAGTACTCTTGTGCATATGACGGCTGCAGGCAGCTGATTTGGTACAATGCACGTAGTAAACCTCACTCCCACCCCTGCTGGAAAGAAGGTTCGTGTGTCACAACCTCTTCAGATAATATTATTTGGGAAGCGTACATGAAAACTGTCATATTGCACATTTCCCCAGTATATGCAATATTTAACAAACAGCTGAGCAGTTCAGAATGTAGTTGTCAGTGCCATTGTTCAAGTTTGACTCAACAGTTAATGCTATTAATGTTATATTACATCAGTATTGTTCAACACTTTAAAAGCCTTTTGAAGAGGGGATAACATGTTTTTGTTCTGCAGGTGATGCCATAGGATTTTTACTGGACCTCAGCAAGAAGCAGATGATTTTCTACCTGAATGGACACCAACTTCCTCCTGAAAAGCAGGTGTTCTCCTCTGCCATGTAAGTAAAGCAGTCTTCTGTTTAATCTTCACTTCACAAGAAAGCAAAGGTCAGCATACACCCTGCTGTCTGAATATATTAAGGAAGTTCTGTGTACACACTGTTTTTGTGTTTTGTTGATTCCCTCTGTGTCTTTCTTCTTCGTCAGTTCTGGCTTCTTTGCAGCAGCCAGTTTCATGTCCTACCAACAATGTGAGTTCAACTTTGGCGCCAAGCCATTCCGCTACCCCCCGTCTGTAAAGTTCAGCACCTTTAATGAATTTGCCTCTCTTGCATCTGATGAGAAGATAATCCTGCCCAGGTACATTTAGCTGTCTGATGCCGTTTGCATTTTGAGGCTGTTGTATAGAAAGTTGGTTACAGCCACACACATCTCGTATTACTCCTTCAATAAGATTGTCTTTCCCCCCCATTAACTTTGTCTCAGACACAGACGCCTAGCCCTTTTGAGGCAGGTGAGCATCAGAGACAACTGCTGTACCCTCTGCTGTGACCAAATGGCAGATACAGAGCTGAGACCATGTACACACAGGTACAGTGGAAATGACTGTAGAGATGTAGCTTTTATGGTTAAGGGCATAGAATTGTTTGAAATCTGTATACACACACACATTACTGGCCACCTTCTAGACACATCTGTTGACCCTTTTTAGATTCACCAGCTATATTGGTGCCATATTTATTACAGATTTTGTACAATCTGTCTAACCCATTTCCATGTAAACCTTTCTCATTAAAACGCCAGACTGTTGTCCAGATCCAATCCCAGATAAATATATAAAAGGACAAATAGTTCAGTGACCCTAGTGTTCCAAACATCAGCCAGAACAGTGTCTGTAGCAGATCCTTTGCTTCTGCTCATCAAATAACATTAATGTAAATTATTTATCTGCAGGAGCTCAGGGGCAAAGGTTCCATAGCCGGAGCCATTGTTTCAGAAAGATATTTATAGATTTTTCATTAACTTTACCTTCTTTGGAACGATTAGTGACACGATGACTGCTCATTTAATAATAGTGTTCACGGTCAAATGATAAAAGTAGTGTTTATTCTCTCTGGTTTAAATTCAAAACAGACACCTCCACTTTTTTCCTCTAACACAAAATAACACTGGTTTTATTTTTTGTTTGCACTAATTATCAATGCAGTCAAGAAATAAAATGTAACTTTTGTCCACATTCAGGCATGATAGTTGCTTGTCCAGACATTTGTACTATAAGCAATACATGGGATATAACTTTGGTTTAATTGTGTATATTGATAATTGTGTCATTGTAGCTATGGTAAACACTTCCTAAAGCAAATCTTTTACAACAATGTCTTGACTATGTTTACTGTCTTGAAAAACCAAAATGATTCTTTTTTCTCCATAGTGGGATTTGTATGGAGTGTGCCTTACAGCTTGATACGTGCCCACTATGTCGTCAGGACATTCAGACACGAGTCAGACTCATTTCACACGTGTCCTGACATCAACTCATAAAGACAAGACACGGACACTCCCCCTAGCTTCCATCCCATCCAAGTTCTGTTCCAGAGATCCAGGCTGACCGATAGAATCACAACGGTGTTTCAGGATGGGATGCTACAGCTCCAAAGGTTGTGAAGAAGGAGAGCTTGAGGCTTTCCCCTGCAGAGAGAAGAAAAATATGTGGACTCTAAGATGGTCACTCCCAGTCAGTGAGGAAAGGTTTCTCCGAAGGTCAAAGCAACAGTTCCAGGAACACGACAAGTAATGCATGTCTAGTTGTACATGCATTCTGTACACAAGAATCTGCCTCGGACTCCCCTCCCATGGGCACTAATTAAAGGTGCCTACATATCTCTGTGTTTCAGATGTATTGTATGTATCTGTGACTCTTATGTTTAAACTTATGTTTAAACCACGCAGTTCCTTAATCTTCCCCACTTCAGTTGATGCAACTCCCAGAGACACAGAGAGAACGTAATATTTTCCGGGAACGTTTGCTCTGTTTTTGCTGTACTTGAAACAATTGTAGAATAAGGTCCCTTGCATTATCAATGGGATGGAATTCTTAATGAATGGAGAAGCTGTGATGATTTTAAGTTTGATTATGCATATTTTTATTGTATACAACGAATATACAATTTGGTATCAAAAGCAAAACAATTCAAAAACTGCAAAGATTTATCTTTGACTTGCAACCACACACAAATTCAGGGTGCAATGCTGTTCAGCAGTTGGATCAACAATTGATGCAGTCATTTGCCTTGTTTACTTTTGTTGTGTAAGGAAGATGCATATATTTCTGTCATAGACATGGAGAGTACAGTTTTAACATTCAGAAGCAGTTAATGAGGCTGAAATCACATGAGCTCCCAAAGATTGCAAAAGACTGAATTCAGAATATTTCTATTTCTGACCTGTAATGTTTGTAATAAACGTCTGATTTACGTGTTGCATAATTGGTTGCTGTAAATTATGGGTTTCGTAAGGGTTTCACTCATCTACTTTTTAATGCTGAAAGCTACATTTAAAAACAGTAAAAATCAACATGGAATATTTAGTTTTAATCATTTGGGTGCATTCTAAACCTGGGATAGGCTCCAGGTCTCGGCTAGGATAAATGAGTGAAAGTGAGAGGTTTGAGTAAAAGAATATCTTAAAAATTTAAATTTTACAAATCAAGTTTTAATTGTGGAACCGGTGTTGGACTGCTGTCCTATTCAAGATATATTTCCAAATTACACCCAATGTTTCCTGATCCATCGACCGGAATAAATGTGGATGGAGGGATGGATGGGTGGATTGAGGGATGGGTGGGTGGATTGAGGGGTGGATGGATTGAGGGATGGATTGAGAGGTGGATTGAGGGATGGATGGGTGGGTGGATGGATTGAGGGAGGGATGGATTGAGGGAGGGATGGATTGAGGGATGGGTGGGTGGATGGATGGATGAACGAATGGGTGGATTGGTGGGTGGATTGATGGATGGATGAATGGGTCGATTGATGGATGATGAATGGGTGGATTGTGGGATGATGAATGGGTGGATTGTGGGATGGATGGATGGATGAATGGGTGGGTGGATTGAGGGATGGATGGATGGATGGATGGATGAATGGGTGGGTGGATTGAGGGATGGATGGTTTAAACACTGAATAAGGGTGAACGTGCAAGATTAGGAGATGTTGAGGTTCAGTATTTGCCCTCGTCGTACAGCAGGTGGCACTACACACTAAATCAAACCTCTTCAGCAAATTCGACCGAGGAAGACTTGCTTCATAGCTGGAAAAACAGCACAGCGAATGATTTATTTAAATTTTGAGCTCCGTTTTTATCTAATTTCTCCTGAATTTTGCTAAAGTTTCGAGGGTGTTTATTTTGTTTCTACTATCAGAACTGCAAGCCATTGACACCAGGTATGTTACTTTAAATAGCATCTTGATGTTAGCTAGCACTACTGGACCCTTCAGCTAGCTGTAGCTAATTTAAATCCTTAAGATGTGACCAAGATGGAGATTTTTGTTAGCTAACTTTAAAAGGCACATATTGGACTATCTATCTTCCCACATAACGTTTCATAACTGTAATGTGATTTGCCTAATTAACTGACACGTTACATTGCTAGTAGGATGTATAGTAAGCACAAGCCACTGGTGTAGTTGTGTTGTTGGTGTTTACACTGGATGTAGGTGTATAGTGTATAACTGATTATAACTGGTTATAACTAGTAGCTTGTGTTGTCCCTCAGTAGCCGGTTGTTGATGTCGTCGTGGGCGCGCAGTGTGAGGAGCAGCAGGCGGCTGTCTGTTCTCTCCTGCGGGTATTAAACATATCACAAACTACACAACACACTAAACGGGTATTGAACACATCACAAACTACACAACACACTAAACGGGTATTGAACACATCACAAACTACACAACACACTAAACGGGTATTAAACATATCACAAACTACACAACACACTAAACGGGTATTGAACACATCACAAACTACACAACACACTAAAACAAACGGGTATTGAACATATCACAAACTACACAACACACTAAAACAAACGGGTATTGAACGCATCACAAACTACACAACACTAAAATAAAGAGCTTTATATTCCACATAGTATTTGTGGTCTATTTATTTGTTTTTGTTTGTTTATTTATATTTCTTATATCTCTAGTGGACTTTCACTTTTACAATAAAAAGGCGAACTTGACGATATCTGGTGCATTAAAAATGCACTCTGCTCAGTTTTTAATGATGAACTTCATTTTGCACAGAACATGTCTTAAAGAACATCATGTACATTTTGTTTTTTATAGTTTCGCACACAAATACCTTTTTAAAGCTATTTTATTTATCTTTTTATTTTATTTTTTATTCTTTTCCTGCATTAACTTAAATTAAACCTTTTATCGGTCATTGTTAAAACTGAGCAATCGAAATAAAGGTCTTTTTAAAAATCTAAATCCCTCTCTGACTCTGTCTCTCTCTCTCACTCTCACTCTCTCTCTCTTTCTCTCTCTGTCTGTCTGTCTCTCTGTCTCTCTCTCTCTCTCTCTCTCTCTCTCTCTCTCTCTCGTTTGTAGTTTATTAGCAGGGTTACAGATGATAATTTTAATGCTTGGATCATTTTAAAGGATTAAAACGCATCTCCTGCTTAACTAATTAATAATGAGCTAATTCCTAGGTGGCTGTAATTTAAACCTAAGTCAGCAGCTTATACGTTTGTTCAGCAACATTACAGTTTCTGTCTTTGAAAGTTTTTTGGCTTGTTTTAGTGGAACGAAACCTTTTCGACCTTTCCGAAGTCAGCCGTATCCTGGACAGGAGGAAAGAAAAGACTCGCACCATGGAGCAGAAGGGTACAACCATATTAAACTTGTGATTGTGTCTGATATAGCTATTCCTATATTATGGCAATTTCTCTAAACATTATTTACCTCAAAGTAAGGCTTCCATTAAAGCCCTGAAATGAACCTTTAATTTATGTTCATCTCTTTTTTCTTTTCAGCTTTGAGAATTTGGAACAGAGTCATGATTACTCCGACACTACAGATTATAAAACATATGAAACTTCACTTCATGACCGAAACGGTAATTATTCTAAGGTATATGTTCTTAAAGCACGTCTTGTGTAATTACTGTCTTATTAAAGGTTCTCAGAATGTATAGTGTCAGTGGAACAACCTTTCTGTATATTCCATTTATGCTATAAAAACTGTTTTTCTATCAGTTACCTCCCTGAAGGATGGAGACAAGCGCAGTGCTCTGTACCAGAGATTTTATCAACACTTTCATGGAGATGGAGCCAAGCAGCCTGCTGACTGTGTTGTGCTTTCTCTGAACAACCAGAAGTTGTGAGTCCTTTGCACAATATGAAATGGATTTATTAATATCTTATTCATATTTTAACTTGTAGCATATTTAATAACGTCTTGGCATTGATTTGTGTAAAAAAAAAAAATCTTTAAATTCATATAATTTATTGAAGAGGTTCACATTGTATTTAAGCTGAACGTTTAGAGGTTTCAAATTGAGAAGCATTCACCTTTGGTGTTCCTATAACAGTTGAATATTGTGAATCATTCAAATGCTGGAAATATGAAATACAAAGAGACATTACACATCAAAATATATTTTATTAAAAGCAATACTGGTGCAATAAATATTTAAGCTCAAAAAGTACAGTGAAGTACAGTATAGTCTGTATACATTATGAAGATACAAAAAGGTTTACAAGATACACTACATATTTACTGAGAATGGGCCCAGATTTAATGCACAAAATAAAATAATGTAGTTATTATTTAAAGCATGCAAAGGACAGAGTTTAATGATGGGGAAAAATATATATCGTTATAAAGTATATAGTTTTTATGATTTTCTCAGGATTGTGTCCAATGAAAAAACAGTTATAAAACGGTTGGCTTAGTGGTCACGATGATGTTATTTCTCTCGTGTAAAATGTTCTAGCATCTTGTTTATTTGTTAATTATTTTTTTTGAATATTGAAATGTGTCTTTACATTTATGGATTTATCCAAAGAAAATGAAAGATGTGAAATTGTCATCCCTTTAAATGAAATTAAGAAATGAATTTTTTGGGTGTTTACATTGCGATTCAGAGCTTTTTTTTCAAAGGACGTAAAGATCTGTACTATTCAAAAATATGCTATTACAGATAGTTTCGTTGATCAGTTCAGCGTGTTAGCCATAAACACCTCCACCATAGAGCTCTTGTTAATCCGCATGGCCGACTTCACTCATCCTCCTGCACACGAGTCTCCATTCTCCTCTGCATGGAGGTCAATAACAAGCTCTCTTCTTTTTCTTTCAAAGGGATTACGCAAAATCTTTAGGCCACTGTTTGCAGCAGCGTGGCCTCATGGTGGAAATGCTTTACCTGCAGACGGAGTCAGGCTTGACCCGGGCCCTTAAGGATGTCCGTTCAGACGGTTCCCCCTTATGTATTCTCATCGAACAGACCAATGTAGCTCTCTCCTCATGCACAGTAATTATATTTTCAGAGTCCCTCAAAAGTAAGTTCTCCTCGCAGCAACAGCAAAATAACCAGTCAAAACTTACATTTGTTTCGTGGTAGGCATTTCTGTAATGTACACTCAGCAGCCGCTGACACAAACACCTGTACAGCTGCTCGTTCCTGCACTGATTTAACCCGACTATCGTTGTTCCAGTTTGTAACTGAAGTGGAAAATGGTGTTGTAATGATGTGTTGTTCAGGCATGTTTCTGCATTCTGCCAGAGATGCTTTCTTGCTCACCAATACTCAATACTGGCACCAAATCCCATGCCACAGTCGTAAAGATGACATTTCCGCATTCTCATGTTTGATGTGAACGTTAACTGAAGCTGTCGATCTGTACCTGTGATTATAATCATGTGGAACAGGAGCTCCTATTAATTATACTGAGTGTATGTTATTGTTCCTGCTTTCTATCTCAAATGTTTCCGAGACTTCATAGACTTTGCTACCTTTAGCTGGACTAAGGTGAAAAATATATAAAGAGATAAAAAATAAAATAAATCATTATTAGTTTAACAAATGGTATTTGCATGCCTTTAATTGGATATCTTCCTAAACAGCAGCATATACCACTTCATCGGTTCTTAAACGTTCAGTGTCACAAACAAATAAACATACGACAGTGAAAGCATTGCTAGTAACTTTGTTTTAACTGGGATTCTTATTGCAGATTGACGCCCGCTCACACAAGGCAGTTAAACACTCATACAAGTGATTAAAAATGTTTTTATTGCTTCCACTTGGCTGCTCTCTGTAAAGAGCGCATTTACAAATTGAATTTTGTTGTTCTACTGTATGGCATCTCTGTGGAACTATCCGGAATACTTAATATAACAATACTTAATTAACTTCATTTTATTTTAACTATTAGAATCTAACGTTCCATCTTAAACTACCAGTTTCATACTGAAAGCTTTCAGGCGTTAAAGAAATGAAAATTAATTAAAATAATGAATTAAACACCCTGTATTAAATAATTCAGGGTTGCAGGGTAACTAAAGATAGAAAAGCAGATTTAATAATATTGCTGCTGATAAACTGAAATAGCTGAAACATTGTCATCCTGAAATGAATCCTATTATTAAAGGCCGTGTCTGATACTGGGACTGAACTACTCGTCTCGTTCTGCTCTACTTGTGCACTATATATGCGGCTTTTCCTCTCTTGTGACTAAGTTTTCATTTCACTCCCACAGTTCACCGCAACATGCCCAGAGAGCAGGCTTTGGACTTAGTGATGGTGGAGTATGGGCGTGCGAGCAGTGCCCAGCGACAGTGTGACCCTGCGGAGGCAGCAGCAAGGGCTTCTGAGCTCTCTGATGACTACCTGGAGCGGGCCAAGCTGGAGCGCCATGCTGTGCCCTCTGCCACACGCCACCTGCTCCTCCTCATGGCTGAGGGCCTACACCTGTACCCAGAGGAGCTGGACTCCATCGCTGCGTATGTACACAACCGCCAGGACCATCTGCAAGGTGAGTACGCATGGAGATCTCCTGCTGAACACAGCGACACTGTGTACGCTAGAGTTGAGTTGAGAAATAATGGATCCTGAGTTTTGTGTGTGTGTGTGTGTGTGTGTGTGTGTGTGTGTGTGTGTGTGTGTGTGTGTGTGTGTGTGTGTGTGTGTGTGTGTGCGCGCTGCATGCTTTGTTGTCTCTGATGCATGTGAAATATTTTGGTAACATTACCCAATATTGGAGGATCCTGTTTATGTGACAGTCTGGAGAGAATTCCCTTTGTCTGTTGCATGACTGAATTCTGCCAGACTAAAATGAAGGGAAAGCTGGTGACTAGCTAGCTACAGTATGTGTGCTTTCTCCACACAATGAATAGCAGTCTTTCATCAAGTTGTCAGATAGCTATGTGGCAAAACATTATGGCCATAAGCCTTATCAGTTGTGTTTGTAATGAGATACCATCCGGCCTAACAATGGTCTTGACCCTACAGCTGGAATATAATTTTTTAGCAACCAATAGCTTGTAGTTTTAGATCAGGAAAGTCCATAGTTTTAAACTCCTGGTAAAAGGTTTATAATTGCCACATTTATGATTTTTAGTTTTAATAAAACACCCATTTCCAGCTAATGTGACTGAGCTGGATATCAGTATTTTTACATTTTTTTCTTTCAGCGACCTCTCAAGAAGAAGATGGTAAAGTTGCTCCTGAGACAACGAACAGTCTTCCTGCCGGTCTGGGGAATCCACCACCTCTTCTCCCTAAACCTGTTGGTTCTGTCCCCCCGCTCACCGAGCAACCGACACCTTCCGCTGGCATAGCCAAGCCAGCTCATGGACATCCGATGAGTGCACCAGGTCATTTATTTCATGTACTTGCATACAAACAAATTGATTTTATGTTGTGTACACGTGTGTGTGTTTCTTTCTAACTCATTTCTTAACTGGATTGAGAGGGTGCACCCCAGGCCTCCTTGCATTCTCATACATCCCATTTATATGATTGTTCCTTTGTGCTTTGTTTGTTTCAGGCATCGACAAATTAATTCTAAAAATAATTACAGACCTGTTTCTGGTGATGAGAAAATTTGAGTTTACAACTCATTTTAAAATTCTTCTAATATGTAACTAGAAGACTAGGTACATTTTATAGAAATAAAGTAGCTCAGCTGAATATCTAAATGCTGAGAAGTAGTGTGTATAGAAGAAAAACAGTTCAGGATATCCCTTCAACGTTTTGACACTTTATTTCCTCTCTTTAGACTCGTATCCCAAAACTAAGCCGCCACCCCTTCTCTCACTGAACATCCTTCAAGGAGCTCCACAGGGTCTTCTGTCTCATGATCCAATAACAGCCCATGGCCCAACTGGAACTCAAGCTCCCTCTACATCTCGTGGCCATTCACTACCACATGGTCCCTGTGCCTCTGAGACACGTTCACTACTGTATGGTCCGCCACCTCTCCATGGTCCTCCTGCTCCTCATAGTTCTTCAGCCTTTCGCAATCTGCAACCATTAAGCAGTCCCACAGCACCAAGAGGAATGCTAGCTTCACATGCCACACATCCACCAAGGCCTCATAATGGACCCCATGGCTACCATATACGTGGCCCACCACAACCACCTCATGGTCCACTCTTGCAGAATGGCCTAAGTGGGCTTAGAGCACCTCCACCCTTACTCAGGAACCTACGTGTGAGAAATCCAGCAGGTCTGTCTTAAGATCAGACTTGTTTACAAATCCATAAATACAAAGCATTGTCTTTGTGATTCGTTAAAACATATTGGTGGAGAATGGATTGCGACTAAGGCCAGAATAAATCCTGTGTAAAGTTGTCTTCTTTCTGGCAGGAGCAGCAGCACAGACTTTACGCCGTCTCCCTCTATGAAGACTTACATAGGAGTAATTCTACATATTCTTGGTTACCTTGTGATTGTTCTTGTGGTTCTATGTATATTTTGTTTTCAATCATTGTATGTATTATACTGTATGTTGGTCTTTCTGTATTTGGCACAATCAGTTCATTAATAAAAAAAGATCCGTTTCAGATCCTTGTGCTTGAACCTGCTGTTTCTCGTCTACTTTTTCATCTATCTATCTATCTATCTATCTATCTATCTATATTCCCATCTCCTCTCTGTCTCTAAAAGACTGCTAACAGCCTCATTGTTGTTCTCCGTCCACTTTAGACTCTCATACTCATCCCTCTTCACTACCACATTCCTCACAGATCTCTTTCCACTTCACTCATCCCCACAGCTGCCCTCATTTATCCCAACCACCCCTCTATACATCGCACTCACCTAAACTCATTCAAGCCAATACCTCATATCTCCTTGCTCATTCAGATTCCACAATAGATAGAAGTGAAACACACACTGATGGTTCTACAGCAGCCTCCTACAGTCTTCAGGCTCAGCAGCTCACATTAAACTGCTGGTTCATCTACACCACTTGAATGACCTAGGAGTCTTAACTATAAAACACTACTGATCTAATCTTCCTAACTAAACTAAGTGAATCTAAAAGTCTTGGAGGTGACAGTATCTCAGTACGATTCTGTATAAGCATGTGTGCTGCTCCATTTCTACAGTGTATTGTAGGTAAGGGGTTAAGTTTATATCAGATCTCATGTCCCCCCTCTGGAACTTTGGTTCTGTAGTGACACAGGACATGACATCAGGGTGATTTAAACCCCGCAGTGTCAATTCCAAACCTAAGATCTAATCATTTTATGTTGACTTGTTTGCTGAAAAAAAATATTAGGTTTGATTCCCCCCCCCCCATTTTTTCCATACTCAAATACTGCAACTTAAAGTATAGCATTATATTATTGAAGAAGAAGAAAAAAAACCCATGATAGCATAAAATCTCTCTCTTGCCCACCACCAGGATGCTAGAATAGAATTAAAGGTTTCTTAAATATTTCTCTATGATCTGAGATGCATCTGCCTAAAGCCAGACTCCCAATATAGCTAGATTCTGTGTGTAGGCACCATTCAGCCACTGGAGGGAGCCAAACACTTAACCCTAAAGAAAGCAGGTTTAAAAAGTCACCCTTGAATTAATCAACACGATTCAAAAGCAAAACTGCAGCTGTATAAAAGGTAAAATCAATCACCTGTGAAATAAATAACAGGGGGTCATGACTCATTACTGCTGCTTTCCTGTTACTGCTTTCATTTTTCTCTATAAATGAAGTCACAATTACTTAGAATGACTTGTACTTAAATTCAGGAAAAGTTCTAAAAGGGGAAAAAAGTTCAGACAATTAAAAATATGTAATGAAAAAAAAGACAAAATGTAAAATGCAACTTACTAGATCTTTATTAAATCAAACAGCTAATAAAAACGTTGATTTAAGGCAGACTAGCAGCAAGCGTTAGCTGCAAGATGAACAGTACGAATAAATACAAGGCTGATTGCTTAGTACAAAATACGTACATTATAAAGCCGTAGAGAGAAAGAACAAACACATCTAGTGCGGCTGGAGTAATGAAAGATGAGCGTACAGACGAGTGTAGCAGATGTACTATGGCTGTTTTCTTACTCTCAACCTTCTACCTGCACTTGAAAGAAGGCAAAAATATACCTGGGTGTCTTTTTTAAATCTCCAATTCATTTTTACAGAATAGCTTTATCATTCGAGGCATGAGGAGTGTTTTCCCAAATACAGCATGCTAATATATTTCAAATGACCTTTTTCTTTTTACCATGTTGTAATCCACAAGACATAAAAAAAAGTAATACTCTAGTAGTCTAATCTCCGTTTCCTCTCACAAGCCTTAAGAAAAAAAGAAAGATTTTAATCTCACTGGTTATTGGATAAGAACAACTTTAAAGTAAAAGTGTAACAGTTTTTCTTTAAGCAGTCACAAATTTCACACATTTCTTCACAAGAATCAAGCATGTTAAGGAGTTGCACATCATCTCCGTGTACAGAGGAAACATGTTGAAGTTCCTGTCCGCTGCAGCTGCACAATGCTACGTGTGCGGTGGATAGAGATTAAGTGGAAACTGCTTTAGTGTTAGTCTGGTAGCGACCAACATGAAGCTTGCACTCGTTCTGCTTCATGGATTCAAGAACCAGTTATGATCGTGTGAGCAGAATTACAGACAATGTGAACAGCTCTGTCTCTGTTCTGGTTCCGTCTCAGCAGCGCTGCTGTGAATTCACTGACTGAAACCAAGTGCAAACTTGCAAGAGAGTAGTTTTTTTTGTTTTTTAAATAAGCTGGACTCTAGAGTCCAAAAAACGAATCAGGCGTCCTTATTTCGAGGACTTAAGTGCTCGTGTTGTGCAACCTGAAATCTGCACTCTGCTCTGTGGTACATGTGGACACAGAAAACATTCAACAAAGCACAGACCACATGACAGACTACAAAACTCGCTTTCTTCTATTTCAACATTCAAACACACAGACATAATTTTCAGACAAATACAGTGGACATGTAACATCTAAAGAAAAGCAGAACGAACGGTGTGCTGAAACAAAAACAAAAAAAAACAACAACAACAAAACAGACTGACCCCAAAACCGATGGCAAGCACAAACAATAAAAACAGATCTATTTCCTGGCCCCTGGAGAGCCCAACCTCCAGAGGACAAATGTTTCTGATATGAGAAAGCCACTATGACAAGCAGACAGCAGGAGAATTAGTACTAAATGATTCACTATTACTAATCAGCCTTTACTCTGTATTACTATCGCTTTAGTGCTGTGCTGCAAGACGCATGCCTTAAATTCAAATTTCTCTTCCTGCTCTGTGGGAGGGAGTTGGAATGAGACCCAGCAGACTGAGGAGACGTGGAGGAGTCAGAGACGGTGTGTATGTGTGTTACAGACCTCAGAGACAAGCCAAGGCCTCAGCAGAGGAAACTTTGTGCTAGTGGTGGAAAGAAACAGGGGGATAAGGATTGATTAGGGGGTCAGAGGTAAGGCCCATATTCTGCATTTCTCCCTCCAGGAGGCCCCCCTCAGCTCAGAGGAGGAGAGGAGCGAGAGACAGTGGAAGTGGACGGTGCTGCGGTCCTGTTATCGCCTCACTCTGTCTTTTTGGCCCAGGCCATGTCATCACAGCGTGGCTTCTGTCCTGTTAGCTTCTCCACCAACCACTCCATCCTTCTCCAGAAACCTATTTGGTCCAGAGGGTAATTCAGCCAGCCTGAGAGAGAGAAAGAGAAAGAGAGAGAGAGAGAGAGAGAAACTAATTAATAAACAATTACTCAAGCACAGCACAATTATTCTACCTTTAAAAACAGAGAAAACCAAACACCATATCTTAGAAAAACACTTAATAATAATAATAATAATAATAATAATAATAATAATAATAATAACATCATCAATTAATGTATAAAGAGAGATTCATGCTAAAAATAAGGCAACAATTTTGAGTTTCCTTAAAAAGCAATTATTGTGAGGTTCTTCTTAAGGTAAGACTTGGACAACAAATAAATGGAAGATGAACCAATAACAGTCTCTTTAGGATGGGGCTCCTGTTAGACACCTGAAATAAAATCCTGGGTCTGGGTGGTTTTAAATGTTATGTGAGCAGGAGCTGTGGTCAGAAAGAAATCCTGCAGGATACAGAACAGCAGCAGGTTGATTAACATGTGAGTGTACAGACTGCAGTGTGGCACTCGTGCTGCTCTACACGGAAATCATACAGTGTTCATTCAGTAACTGCTTTATCCTGAACAGGCTGTGTGTGTTTTGGGGAAGAAAAAAGGGGGGAAAAACTGTTAAGAAATAATGAATCGAGTAGTAATAAACGAGTTAAATAGTAGTATAAATACAAAAAGTGCATTTCAAGCACCCAGATGATGAACTTAATCAACGGGAAAAAACCACAGTGGAATGTCGGGCACTTCCTGTACTCAACACTACGGGCTACCAGGTGCAGATGCTGGAACAGAAGAACATTTCAAGATGGCCAACACCACTTGGGTTTGTGGTTGGGTTGGAAAATGTCTTACAAATGTGAGAATTTATTATTAATTAGATTAATTTTTGACACAATGAGAGATTTTTGCCCGTTATGTCCACAGCTTTATTGTGAATTCTATTCTTGTAAATGTAATTATATCCTCAAACTCCGTTTTATCATATTGATGCAGTCACTGGTTTGCCTTCAGACTCTCAGACACACAAAACATCTCTCCACAGCTGGAGCATGCATGAGGAGTTCTTCTCTTAACCTGATATACACTTAACATCCCACTGTGTGTGTGTGTGTGTGTGTGTGTGTGTGTGTGTGTGTGGTGCCTGCAGTGGTGTTCTCTGTGTAAGAGGAGAGTAGTGTAGCATGCCTTGTTTTTTGATTACTCCTTTTTGTGTTCCTCCTGTCAATCTGTCTCTCCATGCAGGCCTGTTTGTTAGCGCTGACAGCAGGTTAGCATTAAATATACATGGAGAGTGTCAGCCAGTCGCACATACAAAGGCAAGCTGGGGGCCCCAGGGACCTGGTGGAGGAGCCCCAGCCATGCTGAGAGACTCCCCATAGAAAGAGACACAGAAATGCTGTGTGTGTGTGTGTGTGTGTGTGTGTGTGTGTGTGTGTGTGTGTGTGTGTGTGTGTGTGTGTGTGTGTGTGTGTGTGTGTGTGTGTTTGAGAGAGAGAGAGAGAGAGAGAGAGAGAGAGAGAGAGAGAGAGAGAGAGAGAGAGAGAGAGAGAGAAGGGTGACAATTAAAAAAAATGGGACCCTTTTCCTCATCAGACCTCTTCACCAATCTCAGAAAAGAGAAATGGAGACAAGTCAAACTGCTTGCTTTCCTGGTCTCACACAGACACACACTCCTCTCCGCACTCACATCTGTTGTCCACAGGGGCACAGGGTGACGCAGGCAGACACACACACACGGGCAGACATGCACAAGGGCAGACAGAGACAGACACAGAGACACACACACACACAGACAGGCAGACAGACACACAAAGACAGACACCAGTTTGTACTTGAAAAGAAATCAGAAACACAGACAGACAGAGACACGCGCACACAGACATAGACACGAACACACAGACAGAGACATGCGCACACAGACATACAGACAGAGACACGAACACACAGACAGAGACACGCGCACACAGACATACAGACAGAGACACGAACACACAGACAGAGACACGCGCACACAGACATACAGACAGAGACACGAACACACAGACATACAGACAGAGACACGAACACACAGACATACAGACAGAGACACGAACACACAGACATACAGACAGAGACACGAGCACACAGACATACAGACAGAGACACGCGCACACAGACATCCAGACAGAGACACGCGCACACAGACATCCAGACAGAGACACGCGCACACAGACATCCAGACAGAGACACGCGCACACAGACATCCAGACAGAGACACGCGCACACAGACATCCAGAGAGAGACACGCGCACACAGACATCCAGAGAGAGACACGCGCACACAGACATCCAGAGAGAGACACGCGTACACAGACATCCAGAGAGAGACACGCGCACACAGACATCCAGAGACGCGCACACAGACATCCAGAGACGCGCACACAGACATCCAGAGATGCGCACACAGACATCCAGAGATGCGCACACAGACAGACAGAGACACACACACAGACAGAGAGACAGACACACACAGACAGAGAGACAGACACACACAGAGAGACACACACAGACAGACACACACAGACAGACACACACACACACAGACACACACACACAGACACACACACATAGACAGACACACACACACAGACAGACAGACACACACACACACACACAGACAGACACACACACACACACAGACAGACACACACACACACACAGACAGACACACACACACACAGAAACAGACACACACACAGACACACACACACACACACACACACACAGACAGACACACAGACAGACACACACACACAGACAGACACACACACAGACAGAAACAGACACACACACAGAAACAGACACACACAGAAACAGACACAGACACACACACAGAAACAGACACAGACACACACACAGAAACAGACACAGACACACACACAGAAACAGACACAGACACACACACAGAAACAGACACACTCACACACAGAAACAGACACACACACACACAGAAACAGACACACTCACACAGAAACAGACACACTCACACAGAAACAGACACACTCACACACAGAAACAGACACACTCACACACACAAACAGACACACTCACACACACAAACAGACACACTCACACACACAAACAGACACACTCACACACACAAACAGACACACTCACACACACAAACAGACACACTCACACACACAAACAGACACACACACACACACAAACAGACACAGACACACACACACAAACAGACACAGACACACACACAGAAACAGACACAGACACACACACAGAAACAGACACAGACACACACACACAAACAGACACACTCACACACACAAACAGACACACTCACACACACAAACAGACACACTCACACACACAAACAGACACACTCACACACACAAACAGACACACTCACACACACAAACAGACACACTCACACACACAAACAGACACACTCACACACACAAACAGACACACTCACACACACAAACAGACACACTCACACACACAGACAGACACACTCACACACACAGACAGACACACAGACAGACACACACACACAGACAGACACACACACAGACAGACACACACACAGACAGACACACACACAGACAGACACACACACAGACAGACACACACACAGACAGACACACACACAGACAGACACACACACAGACAGACACACACACAGACAGACACACACACAGACACAGACACACACACAGACAGACACAGACACACACACAGACAGACACAGACACACACACAGACAGACACAGACACACACACAGAAACAGACACACACACAGAAACAGACACACACACAGAAACAGACACACACACAGAAACAGACACAGACACACACACAGAAACAGACACAGACACACACACAGAAACAGACACACTCACACACAGAAACAGACACACTCACACACAGAAACAGACACACACACACACAGAAACAGACACACACACACACAGAAACAGACACACACACACACAGAAACAGACACACACACACACAGAAACAGACACACACACACACAGAAACAGACACACACACACAGAAACAGACACACACACACAGAAACAGACACACACACACAGAAACAGACACACACACACACAGAAACAGACACACTCACACACAGAAACAGACACACACACACACAGAGACACACACACAGAGACACACACACAGAGACACACACACAGAGACACACACACAGACAGACACAGAAACAGACACAGACACAGAAACAGACACAGACACACACACACAGAAACAGACACAGACACACTCACACACAGAAACAGACACACTCACACACACAAACAGACACAGACACACACACAAACAGACACAGACACACACACAAACAGACACAGACACACACACACAGAAACAGACACAGACACACACACACAGAAACAGACACACTCACACACAGAAACAGACACACACACACACACAGAAACAAACACACTCACACACACAACCACACAAACTCACACACCCACACACACACACTCACACACACAAACAGACACACTCACACACACAAACAGACACACTCACACACACAAACAGACACACTCACACACACAAACAGACACAAACACACACACAAACAGACACAAACACACACACAAACAGACACAAACACACACACACACAGAAACACACACACACACACAGAAACACACACTCACACACACAAACAGACACTCACACACACAAACAGACACAAACACACACACACAGAAACACACACACACAAACACACACACACAAACACACACAGAAACACACACACACAGAAACACACACACCACACACACACACACAACACACACACACACACGCAACACGACACACCACAACGACGATAGATAGACAGACACAGAGACACAGAGACACACACACACACAGACAGACACACACACACACAGACACACACACACACACACACAGACACACACACACAGACACACACACACAGAAACAGACACACACACAGAAACAGACACACACACAGAAACAGACACAGACACACACACAGAAACAGACACAGACACACACACAGAAACAGACACACTCACAGAAACAGACACACTCACACACAGAAACAGACACACTCACACACAGAAACAGACACACTCACACACAGAAACACACACACTCACACACAGAAACACACACACTCACACACAGAAACACACACACACACACACAGAAACACACACACACACAAAGACAGATAGAGACAGACACAGAGACACACACACACACACATACACACACACACACACAAAGACAGATAGAGACAGACATAGAGACAGACATAGAGACAGACATAGAGACAGACACAGAGACACACACAAACACACACAAAGACACACACAAAGACACACAGACACCAGGGTAATGCTTGTACTTGCAAAGAAATGCAATATTTCTCATTTACAACAAAAGAGAAAAAATTTATAATTATATTTTATATATTATATTTTATAGTTTTGCTGAGGCTTTTCTACTGGAATGGAGGCAAAAAACGATGAAGCTTGGTATGATTTTCTTCCCACACTGACAACAACAAGGCAGTCAACATGAGGGAAAAAACAGTGTAAAGAGAAACATCTCATATTAGAAACTGTGTGCAGCATCACATTGCAAACCAAGTTACAGTACACATTGGAAAGGAAAGTGGCTAAAAATGCAATACTGCCAATGAAAACTCATGCACAACCCCCAGGTTAAGATAAAGTGTGTGAGTGTGAGTGAGAGAGAGAGAGAGAGAGAGAGAGAGAGAGAGAGAGAGAGAGAGAGAGAGAGAGAGAGAGAGAGATTGTTTTAAGTGTGTCTTCAGAACTTTAGAACTTCTTTAGGTTGAAATAGCTCAACAAGAGGCCTTGATAAAAGACTTTGAGATATGACAAAGGTGCAATACAATACAACACAACACAACATCACCATCAGCCACACTATGAACACAGCATGGGGTACTGATGTTAACCAAGAGGAAGCCTGCAGCTAAACATGCAACAGGTAATGCTGGTTTTAACTGCTTCATCACCAAGCAGCTTCTTACAGTAGCAGAAGAGTAGAGCAAATCCTGCACTGCCTGAATAATGAAGATTTATAGAGAGAATTAACATACTACAGATCCAGGTGCAAGGTGTTGGATACAATACAACAAACTCTTACCACCATGTTGAAAGCACACAGTTGTCTATAATGTCTTCCCTTAAAGATTTCCCTTCACTGGATCTTAGAACCAAAAACTGTTCCAGCGTGACAATGGCCCTGTGTATATGGTGACAGAAAACCTCAAGTGGCTTGCACAGAGCCCTGAACTCACACCCACAGGAACACCTGACCTGTACCTCACATTGTATCTCAACCCCACAGGAACACCTCACACTGTACCTCAACCCCACAGGAACACCTCACACTGTACCTCAACCCCACAGGAACACCTCACACTGTACCTCAACCCCACAGGAACACCTCACACTGTACCTCAACTCCACAGGAACACCTCACACTGTACCTCAACCCCACAGGAACACCTCACACTGTACCTCAACTCCACAGGAACACCTCACACTGTACCTCAACTCCACAGGAACACCTCACACTGTACCTCAACCCCGCAGGAACACCTTACACTGTACCTCAACCCCACAGGAACACCTCACACTGTACCTCAACCCCACAGGAACACCTCACACTGTACCTCGACCCCACAGGAACACCTCACACTGTACCTCGACCCCACAGGAACACCTCACACTGTACCTCAACCCCACAGGAACACCTGAACTGTACCTCACACTGTACCTCAACCCCACAGGAACACCTGACCTGTACCTCACACTGTACCTCAACCCCACAGGAACACCTCACACTGTACCTCACCCCCACAGGAACACCTGACCTGTACCTCACACTGTACCTCAACCCCACAGGAACACCTGATCTGTACCTCACACTGTACCTCAACCCCACAGGAACACCTCACACTGTACCTCACCCCCACAGGAACACCTTACCTGTACCTCACACTGTACCTCAACCCCACAGGAACACCTGACCTGTACCTCACACTGTACCTCAACCCCACAGGAACACCTCACACAACCCCACAGGAACACCTTGCACTGTACCTCAACCCCACAGGAACACCTCACACTGTACCTCAACCCCACAGGAACACCTCACACTGTACCTCAACCCCACAGAAATACCTCGTACTGTACCTCAACCCCACAGGAATACCTCGTACTGTACCTCAACCCCACAGGAATACCTCGTACTGTACCTCAACCCCACAGAAATACCTCACACAACCCCACAGGAACACCTTGCACTGTACCTCAACCCCACAGGAATACCTCTTACAGTACCTCAACCCCACAGGAACACCTCACACAACCCCACAGAAATACCTCGTACTGTACCTCAACTCCACGGGAACACCTCACACTGTACCTCAACCCCACAGAAATACCTCACACTGTACCTCACACTGTATCTCAACCCCACTGGAACACCTGACCTGTACCTCTTCCCCACAGGAACACCTCACACTGTACCTCAACCCCACAGAAATACCTTGTACTGTACCTCAACCCCACAGGAACACCTTACACTGTACCTCAACCCCACAGGAACACCTCACACTGTACCTCAACCGCACAGGAATACCTCGTACTGTACCTCAACCCCACAGGAACACTTGACCTGTACATCACACTGTACCTCAACCCCACAGGAACACCTCACACTGTACCTCAACCCCACAGAAATACCTCATACTGTACCTCAACCCCACAGGAATACCTCACACTGTACCTCAACCCCACAGGAACACCTCACACAACCCCCTCACACTGTACCTCAACCCCACAGAAATACCTCGTACTGTACACCTCAACCCCACAGAAATACCTCGTACTGTACACCTCAACCCCACAGAAATACCTCGTACTGTACCTCAACCCCACAGGAACACCTCGTACTGTACCTCAACCCCACAGGAACACCTCGTACTGTACCTCAACCCCACAGGAACACCTGACCTGTACCTCACACTGTACCTCAACCCCACAGGAACACCTGACCTGTACCTCACACTGTACCTCAACCCCGCACGAACACCTGACCTGTACCTCACCGTGTACCTCAACCCCACAGGAACACCTCACACAACCCCACATGAACACCTCGTACTGTACCTCAACCCCACTGGAACACCGGACCTGTACCTCAACCCCACAGGAACACCTCACACTGTAGCTCAACCCCACAGGAATACCTCGTACTGTACCTCAACCCCACAGGAACACCTGACCTGTACCTCACACTGTACCTCAACCCCACAGGAACACCTGATCTGTACCTCACACTGTACCTCACCCCCACAGGAACACCTTACCTGTACCTCACACTGTACCTCAACCCCACAGGAACACCTGACCTGTACCTCACACTGTGCCTCAACCCCACAGGAACACCTCACACAACCCCACAGGAACACCTTGCACTGTACCTCAACCCCACAGGAACACCTCACACTGTACCTCAACCCCACAGGAACACCTCACACTGTACCTCAACCCCACAGAAATACCTCGTACTGTACCTCAACCCCACAGGAATACCTCGTACTGTACCTCAACCCCACAGGAATACCTCGTACTGTACCTCAACCCCACAGAAATACCTCACACAACCCCACAGGAACACCTTGCACTGTACCTCAACCCCACAGGAATACCTCTTACTGTACCTCAACCCCACAGGAACACCTCACACAACCCCACAGAAATACCTTGTACTGTACCTCAACTCCACAGGAACACCTCACACTGTACCTCAACCCCACAGAAATACCTCACACTGTACCTCACACTGTATCTCAACCCCACTGGAACACCTGACCTGTACCTCTTCCCCACAGGAACACCTCACACTGTACCTCAACCCCACAGAAATACCTTGTACTGTACCTCAACCCCACAGGAACACCTTACACTGTACCTCAACCCCACAGGAACACCTCACACTGTACCTCAACCGCACAGGAATACCTCGTACTGTACCTCAACCCCACAGGAACACTTGACCTGTACATCACACTGTACCTCAACCACACAGGAATACCTCGTACTGTACCTCAACCCCACAGAACACCTCACACTGTACCTCAACCCCACAGGAACACCTCACACTGTACCTCAACCCCACAGAAATACCTCATACTGTACCTCAACCCCACAGGAATACCTCGTACTGTACCTCAACCCCACAGGAACACCTCACACAACCCCACAGGAACACCTCACACTGTACCTCAACCCCACAGGAACACCTCACACTGTACCTCAACCCCACAGAAATACCTCGTGCTGTACCTCAACCCCACAGAAATACCTCGTACTGTACCTCAACCCCACAGGAATACCTCGTACTGTACCTCAACCCCACAGGAACACTTCGTACTGTACCTCAACCCCACAGGAACACCTTACACTGTACCTCAACCCCACAGGAACACCTCACACTGTACCTCAACCGCACAGGAATACCTTACACTGTACCTCAACCCCACAGGAACACCTCACACTGTACCTCAACCGCACAGGAATACCTCGTACTGTACCTCAACCCCACAGGAACACTTGACCTGTACATCACACTGTACCTCAACCACACAGGAATACCTCGTACTGTACCTCAACCCCACAGGAACACCTCACACTGTACCTCAACCCCACAGGAACACCTCACACTGTACCTCAACCCCACAGAAATACCTCATACTGTACCTCAACCCCACAGGAATACCTCGTACTGTACCTCAACCCCACAGGAACACCTCACACAACCCCACAGGAACACCTCACACTGTACCTCAACCCCACAGAAATACCTCGTGCTGTACCTCAACCCCACAGAAATACCTCGTACTGTACCTCAACCCCACAGGAACACTTCGTACTGTACCTCAACCCCACAGGAACACCTGACCTGTACCTCACACTGTACCTCAACCCCGCACGAACACCTGACCTGTACCTCACACTGTACCTCAACCCCGCACGAACACCTGACCTGTACCTCACAGTGTACCTCAACCCCACAGGAACACCTCACACAACCCCACAGGAACACCTCGTACTGTACCTCAACCCCACTGGAACACCGGACCTGTACCTCAACCCCACAGGAACACCTCACACTGTAGCTCAACCCCACAGGAATACCTCGTACCTGACCTGTACCTCACACTGTACCTCAACCCCACAGGACCACCTCACACTGTACCTCACCCCCACTGGAACACCTGACTGTACCCCTGACATCCTCACACATCACTACTGCACAGAATGCTCCTTTTTTTAAACAATTGTAAACACTTTTAGTTAGTGGGTATACATGAGGCATATTACAGTACAGTCTCAATTTTATTTAACCATGTCTTATTGTACACCACAAGGGCCTTACTCAAGGGCCCAACAGCTTGCAGTGTTGGAGTTTGACCTCACATGCTCCATATCACCACCAGTTACAATGTGCACATTGTATTTCTAAAGTAATAACTTGCATGGAGAGAACATTTTCAAGATCCAAGATCACACAGCGATTAACATGTAGAATGTGAACAGAGGATGCACAGCTCTGTAGAGTCTGTGTGTGTGTGTGTACCTGTGGTAATGCAGTAGTAGGTCTCATGAGGAGACACATGGTGAATACGGTGGTGCTTGCGGGGCAGCACTAGGTGGCAGTCCTGCAGCAGAGTGACCCATCTTGGCAGGCCGAAGTAGGAGTGCGACCACTTGTGGATCTGATTGGTCATCGTCACAAAGACGGCAAGCGCGAACACAAAACAGTCCCAAGGGTAGGACTCGGCCAGGGCGTCTGTAACAGAGAGCCACACAGAACAGGGATTCAGTTTTATGCCTAATAAACCAAAATGTGTTCTGCTTCTCAATGCATTTTCTTCCTTTTTTGTTTCTGTCCCACTGCAAAGTGAACTTCACCTGCTGAAGCGGAAAACTGAGGCTAGAGAAGCAACACACCAACAACTCTTCTGTTCCACGATGCATGATCATACAGACAAGATCCCCTGCAGCACTTTGATTTAAGACTTGTGATTTAAACTAAGCTTGGGTAATACAATATCCATCATCTCTACATGATAGCACATGATATCCAGTGACTTTAATTACAGTGATCACACTTGGCAACCCTCATTTTAAATAAGTGAAATAAAATATGCCAATATATGTTTGAATTAGCAAACTTCCAAGTATAATTATTTTGCTATATTTAGTAGAGATTTCTAAATATAAAGCTGGCTCCCCCGGTCCAAAGACATGCATGGTAGGTTGATTGGCATCTCTGGAAAATTGTTCGTAGTGTGTGAGTGAATGAGTGTGTGTGCCCTGCAATGGGTTGGCACTCCGTCCAGGGTGTAACCTGCCTTGATGCCCGATGACGCCTGAGATAGGCCCAGGCTCCCCGTGACCCGAGGTACCTCAGCGGTAGAAAATGAATGAATGAAGGAATGAATAAATATACCATGGGTGTTTGTTTTTTTTTGCGCTACATGAAGTATTTGGCACAACTCTATCTAGCCATTCCTGGTAAGATTTATTACACCCATCCTTGTGGTTCTTAAACCAAAAACTGATAGAACTGCTTTCTTTTATCTGTATTTTTTATCTGCTCTAGATGATCACAGGGTTAAGTGCTATTTTTTTATTAGTAAAATCACAAGCAGGGAGAAATCCATATCACACAAACCTAGTGTATAGTTGTCTTTATAATTATGATGCTTTTACCAATACTGAAATTATAGAAATTGTAGAAATTATTTCCAGATCGTCCAAAATCATCTGCTGGAATCACAGCTGTACAAGAAAGGGAACAGAAATGAAACAACTGCATGAAATAAAATGAAATGTAATGAACAAACAAACAAATAAATAAATAAATGGCATGTCCCAGTTTTCACTTTGGGACAGCTGAGAGTTTTTAGTTGAGAGCCATAACCCATGAACAACAAGAAAATGCTTATTAAAAAAAAAAAAAAAAAAGTTATTTAGCCTTTGGTCATTTATTCAGTTATTACTAATGTGTTTGCATGCGTCAAAAATTAGTTGAGGTACATTTGTTCAGTTATCTTCAGCATTCAGAAGAAAGGGCCTGCAGTATAACCCTAGCTTTTCTGCATGTATTTTTAAAAAGACACCACCGTGGTGTGTTGTGGGATGTGGCCGCTCTGGATGCAGACTTTAATATCAGAAGCATTTACGTTCTATACTGCATAAAATGTAAGGCTTAAAACGACTAAATTAAATGTGTGTGTCTGTTTGTGTCTTTGCACCTGGTGTGTAGGACAGGAACTTGTAGACCATGTGGGCGAGAGGCAGGATGGTGATCATGCAGTTATCTCCATTAGTCTCGATGAAATCGTGCCGAGTGATGGCTGTAGGGTCGATGTGGTGCTCCCGAAATGGACGGATAAATGCCTGAATGCATGGTGTGACACAGGAAGATAAAAGGAAGACAAATAGAAAGAGAGAGCGAGAGAGAGAGAGAATAAGAGAAATTAACTTTCTGTAATGCGTGGCCAAAGAAAAACATCATACACAGCATAATGACTGGCTAAATAAATTGGTGGTCATGTAAAAAAGTTTCAACTGATGCACTTCGTTGGGAGTCTGGTTTAAAACTGTGCCATGCCATATTACAGCTAAATCAAAAGAGGTATAGAATAAGTTTGGAGTTTGGAAAATGAAAGCAAAAATACAAAGAATGTCAGCTTTAACAAACAGCTCTGAAGCGTGAGGGCTCCTGCATGTCAGAGGAGAAAGGAGCGTGTAGGAGGGTTGATGCTGACCGATAGTGCCTAATGAAAGCGGGGGTGGAAAGCAGGAGTTCACAAGTTCTGGAGCTGTGAGATAACCCGGCATAAAGCAGCACTTCCCCACCGCTGCCATCCTGCAGCATGAAAAAGCTGACGCTCAGCGGCTCATGTCACTCATGGCTGAGGCCGCACGGGGCACAACAAATGAAAGACATCATGGGAAAGAAGTGCATGTGAAAGAGGGAAGAAACAAAAAAAAAAAAACCCACACACACACAATGCACACAAGAATAAAAGTAATTTATTTAGCCACACAAAAAGAAGGAATCGTTTGGAGCTGCAGTGCTATGGAGCTTCAGAGGAGAGAAGCGGGAGAGGGAACGTCATTATCATGTGGCCCGAACTCAATCATGGCTGTATCTGAGGCTGCTTGGCTGAACTCTACTGGAGTTCAGGGATAGGGGGGAATATCTGCTGATATTTCGACAATTATATTCCCTCTCCTTCTGCTCATCCTCAGCCTGTGTGTGAGATTAAACGTGTGATAAGCTCCAGACGCGTGCGTGTGTGTGGCTTCTCCAGCACACCATGGCCACCTGGCGCTTTGCCGCCGCTAATCCCGCACCGTTTAACACCCTGCCTCGCCTTGGCCGCCTTCTGCCTAATCATGACTTCCATCACCGGATTGCCCTGGCAACGCAGAGGCTGATGGGAGTCTGGCCCCCCTACTTTTAACCCGACACCCACTGGAGCAATCCGTTTCATTTTATCCGTCTCTCCCTCTCTTGCTCGTCACTCTTAAGAGCCCGTTTAATCATGCTCATTAGCAACTCTCCCTCAAGTTGGTTTTTTGGTTTGAACGCGTGGACAGAAAGCTGCATATAGCCGTCCGCTGAGTGTCGCCTTTAATGTGCCCGTTAAAGGGTCTTAGTTTGCGGTGTGCTGAAGGGGCCGTAAATTCCCCTGCTCTTTTTGAAGTCTGCTCACTCCCAGGTGGCAGGTCCTAATTATCCTTGACAGTGGAAGGATCCACGGTGGCTGCAGAGCCATAAGAATGCCATTCTCCTGTCCTCCCTTTTGCCGCGGCCCAGAGGATCGAGCCGTTTAACAGCACAGACGGATGCTGATGAAAGGGCGGAGAAGGTGGCCTTGCTGGCCCGGGCCACAGGGGTGCTGCCGGAAAGCGCTGTTCAGATGGCCTACTCTCCAGGACACAAAGATGGCTTGCCCTCAAATTCCCAGACACTGGGTCCATGTGACTGTCCTTTTTTTCCCAGCCATAAAGCTACAGACAGTGGCATTAAACAAATATGGCATTGAACTCTTGGGATCTGTTGAAATGTCCACAGATTACAGAGTTAGAGATCTCTCCATGTGGCTTGTGTATCTTTACATCAGTCTCCTCCTACATCTACTTCTGTTCTGGTTTAAAGACAATTCAACAATTTTAGATCATTAAAAGCCCAGAGCCATGCTTAGGTTGTTGGAACAGGAATATCAGACTGGAAACTAGCAGGAGCACTGCTGGGCACAGCTACACTATCCTCAGCATGTAAAACACCACACCATGGCACTGAAGGTTAAAAAGTTTCAAAACCTTCATCTTAACACAAGTCAGTGCTTTAAATCTCTACTGCTGTTCTATTGGGCCTGTAGTGCACTACACAGGTGATATGGTGCTATTCTGTTACACTTTAGACCGAGCCTACACATAACAAAGAGGATTAGAATAGATTTGACCTAAATTAAAAATGGAAGACTTTTGAGGTAACATACAAAATGTAAAGAAGACCGAAATTCAAGCAAACGGGAAAAAAGATTGTGGATAAACAAACAATAAATAAATTAAAATAATAGAAATGCAAAAATGTCTTTGCTTCTGCCCACTTGCGTGTAGCACTAATGTGGGAGGTTATTTTTTGTAGATGATTTAATTGATTAAATAAGCTATCTTGTTTTTTACTTATCAAAAGGACAATGTTTTTGTGATTATATTGAGTATAGTTAAATCATGTTAACATTCTACTGTCCGTTACATGGTTTTGAAATGTTTTCATACTTGGCTACAAAATCACTAGACATTCCCACACTTGGTAACTTTGTGCACGCTCATTAATGCACTTGAGCTTTGCCCATGCACAGAATTACCCAAAGCAACAAGCAACACTGGGGAATGGAGCCTGGAAGCTGCACTACAGGGACTCGGCATGTCCTAACACCACTCCCCACCTCCATCAGCCACACAGTGACCTCTGTCACCAGAGATACAAAAGCTTGCCCAAATTCATCACTCCTACCTGTCCAGTACAAAAAGCAGGGGCCAGATGCTTTTTAATTGGACAGACAGAGGATGACCTTTTCACCGATTGGGCGAGAAAAGGGCGACTACGCTCTGCATTAATTTGACTCTCCTGGGTAATCCTGCCCCCTGTTGGGTACAACATGCGGGGGGTGAGAGACTGGTGGAGGTTACAACTTGGAGCTGTACGAAACAGGAATGGGGGACACCCCCCTGAGAGGATGTGGCATTTTCTTTTATCCTGCTGTGAGCCTAGTAAACCACAACAGACCAATAAAGCAAAGGCTGATATGAAAATTAAACAGGGTCATTTGTTAAAATCAAACACACTAATATGCTAAGAGCCCACGCTGTATGTATAATGAGTGAGCATGCATGTGCTAGTCTGCAGGGGAACCCAAGAAACATGCTTACTATTGTGGATGGCTCTCGAAAATGGCGTTAATCACAATGTTATAGGGAATTTAAACTCAAACACAACTTTGCTGTGTGTGAACTATTAATGTTTACTACTTAACAGCTCTATTTTAAATTCATGTTTAACTTTAACATAGAAGATATATAGAGGACAAATCAGTAGCCTGGGACAAGAATAGTTCAGGCTTTTTTATTATTAATAGTCACCTGATAGGATTAACAATCATTCCCTCACTGACAAAATGAAGATTTTCCACAGTTGGCATAGGATTATATTTAAGCCATCAGATCTATCTCCACTCACTTGCTACACACTGCCACCTTGAGGTTAAACAAGAAGAAAATATTAATATTGTCTTTTATACATAACATGAGACCAGAATACTAACATCTGCTAGCTGAAACACTGCTCAAACACAGACCATGTTATTACATTACAGTAGCTACCAGTTTTTACAGTCAGATTCCAAGCAACCAAAACATGGGACTTTGGAGCTTTTAATTTGCCAATCCCTCCCTCATATGCCCAAAATGTAAGGTACGGATGTATAACTTTTAAGGCTATTACCCTGTTTGAAAACCGGAGAGCACGAGGGTCAAAATCACATTCAGACAGATCTGAATTGACTGATGCACATTACAGATTGCATGGTTACATAACCACATTATAACCATTTAAGAGAGCGCTATTCAGTAGTTTCCAAATGACAAGCAAGTCAGGAAGTGAAATGCAGTAGATTTATGTACAGTAGTTTCATACAGACAAAAATACAATGTTTATGAATCAGAAATAAAAAAGGAGTCTTTTCAGTTTTGTTGAAAATATACTGAGAACTAAAGTGAACCATGACTAGAGTGCATCATTACACCTCTACGACCTAATCATAACCAAATCACCAGATCATCAAAGTAACAGGATGAAAAGTAGTAAAGATAAATACATTTTAAGGTCTAGTACAGTCTGGAAGAGTTTTGGTCATTTCTGAATCTCACTCACCTTCCCTATGATGGGGATGTCCACAGAGCCCCAGGTGTCGGCTCCCCAATGTACCACTCCAGAGGCAAAGTCTGCAGTCACAATGCCTGTCACTGAGCCACAAGAAAGACAAACAGACTGTGTGACTAGAAAGTGTGTTATGTGAAGGTCACACATCAGAAGTGGGCCTAAATACTGGCCCTGAAAACAAAGTAAAGAAAAATAGAAGAGGAAGGAAAGAAAGAAAGAAAGAAAGAAAGAAAGAAAGAAAGAAAGAAAGAAAGAAAGAAAGAAAGAAAGAAAGAAAGAAAGAAAGAAAGAAAGAAAGAAAGAAAGAAAAAGAGAAAAGAAAGAAGAAAAGGAGAAATGAAGAAAGAAAAAAGAAAGTGAAAGAAAGAAAGAACGAAATAAAAAGAACAAATGAAAGAAAAAGAAAAAGAAAGAAAGAAAGAAAGAAAGAAAGAAAGAAAGAAAGAAAGAAAGAAAGAAAGAAAGAAAGAAAGAAAGAAAGAAAGAAAGAAAGAAAGAAAGGAAGGAAAAAGAAAAAAGAGAAAAGAAAGAAAGGAAGGAAAAAGAAAAAAGAGAAAAGAAAGAAAAAAGAGCAAAAGAAAGAAAAAGAAAGAATGAAAGAAAGAAAGAAAGAGAAAGAACAAAAGAAAGAAAGAGAAAGAAAGAGAAAGAACAAAACACCTTTTCTGTGCAATTAAATTGAAGTGAAAAACCACAAGGTAAATAAACAGTACTGAAAAACAATTATAGTCATAGCAGGAACCTCAAAATCTATCAGCTACTTAATTAAGCTATAAACCTTTCAAACAGAACAAATCAGATGAGAACACTCATGATTGTGTTGTTAATAATGACACACAAAACTAACTTCAGTTATAACTAATCAAAAGGCATCCTGTTGGTTTCCCCCAAAACTGGACTTTATAATAGCAACCATACAGCAGCGGTGCACAGAGGTTACAGTTAGACCGTAGTCTTTCTCCCTAATATACACAGTGAGACTACACACAGCACCTACACAACGTACACCACGGTCTCAGTGGCAGCACTGGACTAATTCAAAGCGCATGTTGTTCAGCTAGATGATTACGAGCTTTAACATGTACAGATTGAACTGGAGCACTCATCTCTACTAATTATTACCCACAATGCCATGATTAATACAGGGCTAGTAACTTACCAATGCCAAAGATGATTCTGTAGATGGGCACTGTGGAGAAGTTGAAGACGAGGAAGCAGAAGTTGACAGCGAAGAGCGAGAGGCATAAGATTACGCAGATCCACTCCTGTAGCCGTTTACCTGCACACGACACACATGCAGTCCCAGTGAGAACGTTTATTGTGAAAAAATATTTCATTAAAGCCAAGATTGATCTCATAGACATGGTCGTGATTCATTAAAAAAAAAATAGTTGGTCAGAACCTGGTGAGGGGTTGAAAGCAGTTAACTGCATCAGGACACATTGTAAAGTGAAGCACTGCTAGAATTAACCACAGCCTGAAGGGCCATAAAAAAAGCACTAGAAGCTTTAAAGAAATACGCTGAAACTCTCTGGCTAACACTGCCGTCAACCCCAACATGCTTCTTCGTAACACGTTTTGGCCGTCGCCCCCTACCTTTAGAGCACCAAAAGTAATTAGAGAAATATCTGCTCAGCTGTTTTATGGCTAGGTTTCTGTTATTCCATCAGCATCTCACCAGCTACAAATGTTATTTTCTGTTAAATATCAGCAGTCATTAAGCTGAAAAATCCAAACAAACCCATCGGAGAGATAGTGACAGCAGACCGTGAGTAGGTACAGAACTTTGGATTTACTCATGATGTGACTACTGAAGAAAACATAAAAGCAGCAGGATGAATGCCAAAGGCTTCAAACCACATTTGATGGTGTATCACAGTGCAGACGGCCAATGGCATGATGAATGTTTCTAAAATAAAAAAATCATGATTTTTTTTTTGAAGGTAAAGAAGTGGAATGTTTTTCACCCGACATGTCCAATAGAATACACATTTAAATAGCAGAATGAAGAACTGAGAACAAAAAACCCCGCAACAACTGAAGACGAGAGAGAGAGAGAGAGAGAGAGAGAGAGAGAGAGAGAGACAGAGTGAGAGAGAGAGAGAGACAGAGTGAGAGAGAGAGAATGATTCAATGCCACATTATTCACCCTGTCCAGCCCTGACCACCAGGCATCTACCTCATCTCTCCATCCTGCACACCATCTCCATTTTCATTAGTTTGCATATTCAGTCATTATCGACCGAAAACTATTTTTCTTCTCCCACTACTCTCTTTCGTCGTTTCTCTCTTCTAAAGTGGCACAGTGGAGTCAGCTCTTCTGAAAATTTAATGCCATTAGACTCCGCCCTGAGAGTCCACAGAGCTCTAGCAGGTTGAGAAGAGGATATTGATGGCTGTTATTTATAGAATTTCTGAGCACACAACCCATAGACCAGGCTACAGCTAGAACACTCACGTACCATGTCATTACACACACGTCTATGATCACCTTACAACAAGGGTTCCCATAAGTGTGTAGAACCACACGCTGAAGCAGGTGTCCCTCACTTTGTGCAGTTATTACATGTTAATAGTCTTCCATGTAACACCTGTTTCAGACGAACACCTGACACCTGAGTACTCAGCTGACCCTGACTGAGCTGATGATGCTGCTGCATGTCCTCCATATGCTAAAAAGTACTGTGCTCAGAAGAAAGCAGGTGTGGGTGCTATATTATCTTCATCTTCACAAAACCCAGTCCATGTTTCCCCTTTGTACACATCCACACCTTCTCTGTTAGTGCTGTAGGGAGGCGCACAAAAAAAAAAGTTTTGTTTAATGGCTTGGTCCCAAAGAAGACACTCTTACCATCTCTTACATTCTGACCATACATCTATACATTTTGTGAACTGCTTGTTCTACACATCAAGTCAAGACAAGTCAAGAAGCTTTTATTGTCATTTCAACCACATATAGCTGTTGCAGTACACAGTGACATGAGACAACGTTTCTCCAGGACCATGATGCTACATAAAACAAAGACAGGGCTAAGGACTTAGTAAGTAAGTCTTAGCCACATAAAGTGCATCTGTGCAACCTGGTGCAAACAGTGCAGGACAAGACAAACAAGACAAAGACAGTGCAGGACAAAAGACAGTGTAGACAAAAAGTTAGAAGACAATACAAAAAGTACAAAAAATACAATACACAAAAGACAATAAACAGTAACAGAAACAGTGTAAATACTGTATGTGAATACTGAATGTTCAAACAATATTTCGTGCAGCAACATTAGAATGAACACAGTTTCTTAGCAGCAGGTCCTTGGGATATGGTCATGGTCACAGGGAACCTACAGTCAATGTCAGGGTACAAGGTCAAGACCGGCTGGATGGAGAAAGAAGGTCCGAGGCAAACGTATTAACCACTAAGCCACGTTCTGTTCATGTTAGACAAGTGCATGGCCAGAATAATCCTGAGAAGCAGTCAAATTATGTCTGACTAGGGACGGATGTTATAAACGGGCTAACAGTGTTAAGCTACTCTGTGATTTTTTTTGGGCATCCACATCAAATTACTTTCTGTTGACTAATATGGTTATTTTTAGTTTTTTACACTTTAGTGGAATGAAGCATTACAGCACACACAATCTTCACACCCAAAATGGTATAAAGTGCAGCTTGTATTTCTTTCTTTCCCCGATATCAGTGACAGTCGTGACACACTCCAGATTTGATCGATTTGGGCTGATATATTTCAGCATGACATGCTGACAGCTGTAGAACGTCACCTGTGATTGAGAAAGCTCTGCCTGAGATAAAAAAATCACCCACATGCACACAATTCGACAATGACACCAAAAACAGAGATCAGGAACAAAGTACATGAGCAGTTGGTGATGTCCACTAGAATATGTAATTCTTCCTCAGATTGCTGCCACAAAGCTAGAAGCATGCAATTATATGAGACAATATATGCTGCAGCATTACAGTTCTCTTCAATGGCACCAAGAGGCCAAAAACATGTTCCAGCATGATACTGCCCCTGTAGCTTACAATGAGCCCTCACCTCAACCCCAGTGAACACATCTAGAAAAGATGGGATCCGGGATCTCAGGGCAAATCCTTACGGCCACGCTCCAAAATCTAGAGGAGAAGAGTGGAGTTTAATAACAGCGAAGGAGGAATGACTCTGGAAATGGTTGTTCAAGTACATATGATGTGATGGTGAGGTGTCCACAAACTTCTGCTCAGATAGTGTAGCTAAGAGATCCTAGTAAATGAAGTTGTTAACTAATTAAAGTTAACTTTGCAAACCTTTTCTCTTTGGGTATGGGAGGTTTAACTGATCAAATTTATATCCAATGGACTTGCAAGTGTTTACTGGAATTTTGTCATTTCTATTAAATGTAAAGGGCATTTGTTGTGTGTGTAAAAAAAAGGTTTCCTACCGCAGTGTCATTTTTATTGTTATAAACACCCTGCAGAGTGTCCAGGCACGATAGCGCAGCTGTTCACGTTGGTCAATCGATGCTCACGAGGGAAGTGCTACAAGATAAAGAGCTGATGAGACACAACACTGTGCCAAACACCTTCCTTTGACACTCGGCGAATTATTCAGAGACAGAAAAACGAAACGAGAGAGCCATTTAGCCGCTCTCGCACTTGCCATCAGTCTACTGCGTACACTTACACACAAACACATGAACATGTGCAGCAGTGGGGCTGCTGTCAGGTGATCAGCATCAGTCGTGGATCCTCGTGCTCCCCGGCGAGGGCAGAAACTAGGCCAGGCCTCAGCAGAGCCGGCATCGCCGCCGTGGCCCTGACCGCGGGAGCTGAGCCTCATGCTCATTAATACACTCCTGACAACGATGTGCTCGCCAGCAAACCCCTGTGACGATCGCTCACACCCATGGCCCCCTTCGCTGCTCGCTGGCATGGGGAATTAACCTGGGAGGGGTGAGAAGAGGTGGGAGGATGAGGAGGAGGGGGGTGCTAATAGGCTGAAATTAATCAACAATGCCTGATTCGACACAGAGGGGTGGCTCGAGTGCCAAACAACACCCTGTAAATGCTAATGGTGTTCCTGCTCACTCTCTCACCCACTTAACATCTGCAGCCTTCTACAGCAGATTGAAACATGGCCTCCTCCTTAAGCTGGCTTTTCCTCAACCCATGCATACTGAGCAAAAAAAAAAACTCCCATATCTCTGTCAATGGAAAGAAACTTTCACATATAGTGCAACTCATCCAGCTTTGTTGTGAAAAGGGAGAGGTGGGGGGAACTTAGCAGGGGTGGGTTCATGTCACTGATAACTAACAGCCCACTGAAATAATGGGACTGAGTAAACCCTCAGAAAATAGGCTCAGATGTTTACTAAAACGTTTTTCATGGTTTTTTTCATTCAGAGTTGTGAGTTGCAGTAAATAATTTAAGGCTTGCAGTTATTGGGTTTGAAAGCAATCGTTCTCAGTGACAAACACATATTTAATATTTAGCCCGAATAGACGTGTTGTGGTATCTGGGGGCTGAATGTGCTTAATAGCAACTGTACCAATCTCAACAAACACTAATCCTGCCGCCACCATCCGTACAAAGTGACATGCTAAAACTCTGGATAAATCTCTAACTCAAGCTTTGCATTATAAATGACAGACTTGGATTAAATATTTACTGGTGAAATTCTGAGGTACAGCTACACTCTTTTCTGCATCTGTAGATTATTTTAAATTTGAAAGAAATTGCACCTGCTGGCCAACAAGAATAAAACAAGCGCGGTCCTTGTGTTTTGGGTGTATGCTGAGAGTTTCTCAGCTGCCATGCCAGCAGAAGTCAGCGAGTGTGAACAGGGAGGTGCTCTTTGAACAGAGTCGAGATGTGTGTCTGGCACTGTCTCTGTCCCGAGCCAACAAAGGACGCTTTTCTCCTGACTGAGTGCTGGTGGCCTGCGTTCTCGGCACAGCCGTGCCTCTGAAAGAGCAGCTCGTACCTCCTCCGGAGAGGTGGAACAATAGGCGCCTCAAAAGCCCAGAATAGCAGCCTTCAAGCCTGCCAACATGCCATAAATGAGCCGTTCTGTCAGCACTTCACCTCCTTGGAAATGGCAGGACATCTACATGTGAGCGTCAAGAAATGCTGTGGATTGGGGTGCAGAAAATGTGAAGCATTTGTGAAAGAGACAGACACATGCATATCCCTTGGCCAGACCTCATTAGACCTGTCTTCAAATGGGACTTGGGTGGGGACAGAGAGAAAGTGGGTCAGGAAGAGATGCTGAAGCGTATGTGTGTGTGTGTGAGAGAGAGAGATTCAAAAAGAAAGGGAGGAAGGTAAGAATTCCCCTGATCAACACAAATGGATCAGTCACATGCCCTGATACTTTCATCTGATCTCAGTGGACAACTCAACCTGGGATGTGCGCACAGGCACAGTTTGTGTCTGCTGTATAAATTTTGAAATGTTACCTGATCTGCTAAACAAAAGGCAGCCTGGTCTGAAGTCTCGGTGACGAGATTTCAGAGAAATAGCAGGATTTGTCATAACGTACAGTGCGCACAGGACTCAACACTGCGCAACTGTCTTCCTACCACAGAGAACACACTCTGGGAGAAACAGAGATATGGATAGTGTGGAAGTGACAAATACAAGCATTTTTCCAATATTTAAAATTTGCAATGGTGGTACTAGGGGTGGCGCTAATCACACACCATAAACACAGAGAAAAACAAATAATCATTCATTCTCACTGAACGCTTTATCTTCATCAGGGTCACGGTGAATGTGGAGTTGATCCTTTTAGAAAGAAAAAAGTGTCTAATTAATCCAAATGAAATATGAAAAATTCATTCATTCATCTTCATTAACCTGCAACGTCTGTATATATGCTTGTTCATCCAAGTGTTCTCAATCAGCCCATGGTGTAGCAGTAAAGTGCATCAAATCATGCATCCGGTTTGATTCTATTCAGTCAAGAAGAGGAATCTAAGGTTACATTGTTCTCAAGCCCACATGAGTCAACATGACCTGGTCTTTTAATATGTACATCTCTCTGGTTTCAGTGAACCTGTGCATACTGTAGCTTCTGATTCCTTGCTGACTGGAAATTGCATGAAGGAGCAGGTGTACAGGTCTTGCTAATAAAGTGGAAGGTGCCCATAGTTACAAACAGGTCATAGCTACTGACCAAGAATAATGAATAAAATACAATGGCATGAACGCACCGTGAATAAACCTTGTTTTTCAGACATGGTCAGCTAGGGTCTAATAAACACCTGCAGTCATATGTGATTCAACCTCACACAGATTAAGAGTGAGTTTTTTTAATCATCTGCCAAATCTAAAACTGGAGGAAGTAATTTTTATATATGATTTTGTAAAGATTTTTTTTTTTTTTTTAAAGTTTCTCATTCTGTAGTTGAAAGAACGGTGTCCCAGTTTGATAGGAAAAGGATATTGCGGTTCCATTTGTTTTCAGTTTCAGCCCATTCATGATTTTGATTTTGCCATGTAATGTTGTCCACTAATGAATTGGCTGACGCTGGACCGGTGGTGTCTAATCTCTTCCACAAAAAACGTCAGATGTCCAATCAAGCAAGAACTACACCTGATTCCATTGTTTAAATCAGCTGATCTTGGCTTTCAGTAGATGCAGGTGTAGCATCATCTTGGTTGCACTTAAGCCAGCCTTTTCTTGATAAGACTTGTCACCTCTGGTCTATACTGACCCTAACAAAGGCCACAACTTATCTTCTGGCAAGCAAGTAACCTCCTAAGACACAGAGAAAACTCTCAGCAGTGACATTATGTGTCCAAACCCTTGGCGTCCCTTTGTTGTGTTGCCTCCAGCCAGTTTTCCTCTCATAAAGAGCAGACTTTCTGAAAATCAGAATCAAATATGGATCTGAGATAACGTGATGTGATGTTAGTCTGTGACTAAAAATGAACAGTGAAGTGGATTTTTAAATATAAAAAAAAAAAAAAACACACAGTGGGGCCACTTCTCTGAGAACTTGGTACTAAATACAGAGTTGATTGAAGAACGCACAGGGAGTAAAAAGCTCAGAAATGGAATTCAGATAATAGTAATTATACAGGTTTCCTACAGTCACCATCCCCAACTGCCACAAAGTCACCTGAAGTTCCTGGAAAAGCTAATATAGCGCTCCATCAAATATTAATAACAGGCTGTGTGGTTTCAGGCCTAATGTGTTTAGCTGTCTCGACTTGTGTGCAGCATTTGTTTTAAAGAGAAACTAAGAAAATCTTTTACAAGTATAGAGTATACACAGACCACATGCTGACTAATGCGTTTGTGCCTTTAAATGAATGTGTACAGGTTTATATACAGGTTTATATATTTGCATAGTTCTTAATGTTTTTGACTTTCAAGCGTTGTTCCTTGCAGATTGTTAGCTATCCCACACGGTCTCCTCTGAAAGCACTGAGACAGCAAGGCCAATTCTTCTGAATGTTCTGTATACTGAAGACATTCTTAATATAAGATGTTCAATCAGAAGCTCAGCTTTGATTTTCTGATATTTACACTGACGTGTGTACAACAACAACAAAAATTTTTTAGCTTTTCTCTGGACCCTGCCATTTTCTCCAAACTATCATAGCTCTGAATGTCTACACTTTGTTTAAAGCTCTGGGTTTCGGTGTGAAGACAGCAACTGTTGTTAAAAGGAATCAACATGAAAACCATGAAGCCATTTTGGCTGAAAAGAAACTGCCCAGGCCTTTAACATAGCCAACACAACAATATGGACTCTCCTGAAAAAGAAACAAACCACTGATGTACCAACAACCAGACATCAGACAGATCGGCTGAAGATAACTGCCGCAGCTGATGACCGTAGCTATGCAAGAGCTGTTACAAGAAAACCTCCAAAACAATAGAGTGAGGGTATCACAATCCATGGTTTTGAAGAAATATAGAGGCCACACCACAGAAGCAAGACATAGACAGCATTGAGCCACAACCAAGATTACCAGAGTGAAGAAAGTGTGGAAAAAGAAAGGATCTGTGGATGATCCACAACATGGTCAAGCATGGTGGGGGTAGTGTAATGGCTTGGGCTTACATGGCTGCTTCTGGAACAAAATCACTAATCCTTATTGATGATGTAACTCATGATGGTAAAATCAGAATGAATTCTGAAGTCTACAGAAACATTGTGCCTGTCAGTTTACAAGAAATGCATCCGATCTAATTTGGAGGAACTCCATCATGCTGCAAGACAATGATCCAAAACATTTAAAGCCAAGGCAATCAGCAGACCTTAACCCATAGCATAAACTTCACTGCCTGAAGATTACAATGAAGACTGAAAGTCTTTAAAACAAGCAACATCTGAAGGACACCGTGAGCTTCTTTAACTATGATGAGAAAAATGTTGGTGAAGTTTGTTAGTTTTAGTGTTTGGTGAAGCCAGGAATAAACAACTAAATATTAAAATGTTATTTACTATTATCAACAATAACTATTACTTATATATATACACAATTATAAAAATAATAACAATGATACTATTATTGACAAATCTAGATGTTAAGATCAGGAAACAAAAGTTCTGAATCTCAAAGCCAAATGTTTTCAGTGTACATAAAAAGCAACAGAATTGGCTTTGCCAGCCCAATACTTCAGAGGGCACTGTGTATGATGATGCAGAACATCGTAAAAATGTCTTCAAGTATCAAGTGAAATGTTATTTTTGTCCACCCACCTCTAGTGCCCAAGTCACCCAGTCAGCTCAGGTGTACACGAGGTGAGCCTAGAACCCAGCTGGGTCCTGGACCGATGACCTACTGACCCTGAGGTCAGGAATCCAGAGGTGGCCTACGTGTGTCACACAGGTCTGGAGGAAAGGTGGGGGGTTAAATTATTCATCAGCTCAGTCAGCCCTGGCTGACTGTACATGGCACATGCAGAACAGAATGTGGCGTGGATGCAAGCGGCCTTAGCCTGGCACTGACAGGGGGGCAGAGTTGAGCTCTCGCTGAATTAGAAAGTGCCTGAGCTGGTCAACATGTTTGAGTTTATACACTTCAAATAGGGACACTGCTTCCTGTGCAGCTTTTTAATCTGCCTTTAACAAAGCAACACTTTCATGCATAAATATCCACCTACCTCCTGCTCTGTCTGACTACAGAGCTGTAACACACCCTTGAGCCCAATCCCATAGCGCAAGAAACAGAACTTCAAAAATCTTATATTTTTTCCCTCTTTTCTTGTCACTTCCTGCTTGCAGCCCAAAACAGGGATAACAGTGTAGAGGAAGCTTTCTCTAACCCATGTCCACGATAACAATCTAAACCCTGTGTCTTCTGCAACCTGGGACATTGATGGTTTTTCAGAAGAGGAACAGGATCTGCATGGCTATGTAAAAGGCAGCAGGTAGAAAAAACAGCATGTTTCTCATCTGACAACGAAAACGTATAGTTTTCACACGCAATACCCAAGTCATCACTGCAGTGCTCATGCTGAAGATGTGGACCCAGAATAAGTATTTCACAGACCAACCGCATCTCAAATAAATACTGTTGCAGAACCGATCAACGTATGAAAAAGTAGCCTGTGGTTCAGGGACTCGTGAACCTGCTCGACTTCTGCAGCAAATCCTCTGTTGCGACCAATCACAAGCATTTGTGTGAATTATTTAACACAAGAAAGCTCATCGAACCAGAGTCAAGCTACAGTGTTAGAGACAATAAGTCAGAAGGGAGCGAATTCTCACAGATTCTTTCATTCATTTACTCTCTCCTGACTGATCAGACTACCAACGACATTGGCTTATTGAGGGGGGAAAAAGAAAACAGATGAAAAACAAAATGTTTATAGAGACTCGTAGACAGAGTATTATGCGTCTAATAATCTATGGATTAATCATGAAATGTAATATTTTTATGTAATTTTTATGATTAATCCATAGATTATTAGAGTAAACCAATAACATTGTGAAATCTTAGGAGAATGTTGCTGCTGATGCAAAGTATAAATATAGGATTCAATTTAGGGGCTTGAAGCATCTGTCTGTTGCAACACACCAGCGATGTCTCATTTCCTTTAGGGCTATTAAACAAACAAACCAAAAAAAAAAAAAAAAAACCACACCTACACACTTAAATCATGTTAGATCTAAATGAATTGTGTTAATGTGACTGAACTCAATCATGTGGAACCAAAGTGCGCATTTAAATGCTAAAGGTTAAATCCATTCAACAAGCTTTTTTAAGCTGCATTCAGTCTCCTAAATGTTGCTTAAAAAAAACACAACCTGGATTTTCCTGTTCATGTGACAAAAAAAATCTCCTTTCTAATCAAAAATTTCCAGAATTTTTTATTTTTTTTATCAGCTGCTTCAGAATTCGACAGCACATTCACAGCAAGAAAGGTATTCAATTTATTACTAAAACTTATGATTATTAAACTCTCTTAAATTATAGGTTAGACTTCACGTTACAATATATAGTTAAAGGAAAAAAAGAAACCTCACTACAGGATCTAAAATATTCTGAGGAAATGAAAATGCTCTTCTAAAAACAAATAATAAATGTGTGTGTGTGTGTGAGACATTCCTGCTCAGCGTCGCTGATGTTAAATGTTTCTAAACCTTCTGGAAGCCAGCCTTAAAGCAGGCTAAAGTATGATCTACATTCAGACTGTGCCATATCTGACTTATGAGTGCAGCTCAGAATGGACAGTTGGCCTACATTCACTCAGCCTGATGTATGACTGTTTAACATGTGACTCACTGAGAGACTGATTACTGCACTGAAACACATTTACAGCCACATGTGGCTTTCCCACTCACAACACAAAGGGAAAGGGTTTCTCCAAGCAAAGTGATAAGAGATATTGACATTCGGTTATCTTATCTCCACAATACGAACCATAATCAAACACTGCAGTGTTTAACACACTGATAAGCAGCAGATCCACATGCATTAGTAAATCAGTGTATGGAGCATTTCACTAAACTGTCTATACACCAAAATTCAGACCAATCCATTTCTTATATACTTTGCTAGTTAGTTCTGTTTAGAATTATACATTCACTTGGTTTCTTAAATATATATAGAAACAAATGATTCCCTCACAACCTGTTGCTGGACAATATTAACGCGGTGAGAGTAAAAACGTCTCATACAGAATCATCCTGATGTACACGGCTACGATCGACAGCTTTAAGCCTTAATGCAAAGCAAATGTAAAGGATTTTGGCCCTTTGCACCGATATTCCTTGATATTATCACACCGTTACACTGACTAAGAGAACGCATGCACAACGGCCGGCACCCACACAAAGGAACCAGATGAGGAATCAAATAACCAGTGGAATCGTGTTCGTTTCATATTAAATCTATATGGTGGGCTAAAGTAGCACACGGCACAGTGAGCGATGCGTGAGATTCAGACATATGGTGAGAAGCGGTGTCCAGCTGTTCAACTTTCCTGGGATAGCAGTAATGAGGCGGAGACGCCATCAAACAGACAAAAACCCTCATCAATCCTGTGTCACCCCAGAGCCTCTTCATCTGGGTAAAACACACACTCACCACCTCTGAAGTAGCTGCTGATATAAAGTCCAGTGGTCCAGGTTGCTCCATTCCTCTTTCCTCTCAAAGCACCGAGGTCACAACCGAGCTGTCCATGTTTAATACTTTAACAGCAATGTAATGACACCCTGAAGCTTTACATGGGAAGGTTTGAATCTAAGGCATGAGGTTGCCTTAAAGGTCAATTCCAACCCGAATGACTTTCATATGAATCTTTAATGGTGTCCATCGTTTATTTTGTAATGAGATTCTGTTCACCCTTAATGCGTCGGTTTGTCCGGCTTGTACTCATCATATGTCGTAGACTCTAACAAACATCTGATTGAAACGTTTCAAATTTCATGCAAATCCTGCCACCTGTACCATCATGTGAGAGATCACTGACTAGCTGATGCTGTCTTTGTGGATTCCTGCATGAAAATGGTGTAATTAGTTAGCAGGTAAAGCTCAGTTACAGGCATGAGTACTTACTGGTACTACAGTCAATTTCAAACTATTAGACAACATTCTGTACTGAAATTACGGCACTGCGACGACAACAGCCAGCAGAATTAGCAAACTAATGTTTTATGAATGAGATTATCATGGTAAGTGTTAAAGATCTAATACTGTGTCTGTATAGTAAACGATCTAAAGCCAATAACACTATAAACATTTCATCACAAGCTGAAATGACCTTTTTTGCAACCTTTCCTCTAACTGTGCCGAACTGGTACGTGCGCTGCACTGTACAAATTTGAGGCCTTTTTTGTTGTCTCCTTAATTTCTGGGTCACAGAAATGCCTTATTAACGTGATGCGGAACATGAGAGTGAGAAACAAAACTCCTCTGTCACTACAATAGCAATGTATACTTGCAAAGCACACACCATGTATTTTTTATAATAAACATATTTAATGAGTTTCATTTTTGTTCAACTTGAAGCAAGAGAGCATTTCAAACCAGCACATATCCTTAACCCTGCCAACACTAGAGCTTGGAGAAATGGATGAACGAGTTATAAAAAGGCCAGCATTTAAATCTGAATGTGCATGCCATGTTAATCACATAGTGCATCACTTCTATAAATAACCATCTCAAACAACTACCTCACTGTGGGGGTGAAGTGTGTGTGTGTGTGTGTGTGTGTGTGTGTGTGTGTGTGTGTGTGTGTGTGTGTGTGTGACCCTGTTCATCCAAAATTTCCATCCCCGGTGCTCTCGTCAACAGAGACATGTATTACCCATTAACTTATTAACCCTGCGACGCAGCCCTCCACTTGCCCACCCCACACTCCCCCAAAATAATTAACAGGGCCTGCCAGTGGAGGCACAAGCCTGATGTACTGGTTGCATAGTTGCACTGCCTGGAGATGAACACTCTTAAAACTGAGAGATCATTATCAGTCCTAATAGCATTCCAAATTAAACTGATTTTTATTCTTTACTGCGCTTAAAGCAACTACCCGCTCTGGCAACAACACAAAGTCTCCAAGGTCCAACAGGAGACGAAAATGTGAAATGTGAATGCAGTCTTCTCTAATAAATGTGACTCTGGCCTTTTTCTTACTGCTACTAATCCTATGACACTGGGATGCAAGAACAATGTTTTCCATTAAGCTTAAAGTGAAATCTGTTTTTAAAACAGTGATTAAAACACTTTTGGTCATTGTTCCAACATGGGAAGAGTTAACGAAATGAATAAATGCCTGTAATGTTGTGAAAAAGAAAGAGGCAACAAGTAGTTAACTGATAGTGTTTCTGATCACATTAAGACCTGACAAGTTGTACACTGCACTGAAACAGTAGCATTTTTTCTATGCAGTAACGTGACAGCTGGTGTGTGTCATAAGCGCCTTGAACTACACTCCCATCATAAACCAGATGATTTAACAGCAAGGTCAGTAACAGGGTTAGAGTATAACCTACATCACAAAATATTTACATTTACAGCATTTGGCAATATATCCCTTTTTTTGTCTCTGGTTTTTTATTTAAGATGATGTTGTGATGGTTGCATATTGAACTGCTCCTGTGACTTTCTGATGCTCACCTAATAACTATTATTATTCACAATATGCTCATAACAGATGTAATTACACCTTATCTGCCTTTAGATTACAGTGTATTAGAGGATTGATGGTTCATCCTGGAGTTTGTTACGTGTTCTCTCAGGGGTTTTTTCCTCAATAGGTAGCTATAAATCAGACCATTTCTAGTGTTAAAAGTGCTTTATAAAAATAAATATCACCTTAATGAAACTTGCCTAAAGTGTAACATAACACACGCCGTTTCAGTGTTGGTTCTAACATTGCTAACATTTAGTGTTTGGTTTTATCAACACACTGTATGAGGAAAATTGTGTAATAGAGCTGGTGTTCAGTCTGTATGGTCTTACTGGGGGAGTAGAGCTGGTGTTCAGTCTGCATGGTCTTACTACGAGAATAGAGCTGGTGTTCAGTCTGCATGGTCTTACTGGGGGAGTAGAGCTGGTGTTCAGTCTGCATGGTCTTACTGGGGGAGTAGAGCTGGTGTTCATTCTGCATGGTCTTAATACGAGAATAGCGCTGGTGTTCAGTCTGCATGGTCTTACTACGGGAATAGAGCTGGTGTTCAGTCTGTATGGCCTTACTACGGGAATAGAGCTGGTGTTCAGTCTGCATGGTCTTACTGGGGAGTAGAGCTGGTGTTCAGTCTGCATGGTCTTACCGGGGGAATATAACTGGTTTCAGTCTGCATGGTCTTACTACGGGAATAGTGCTGGTGTTCAGTCTGTATGGCCTTACTGGGGGAGTAGAGCTGGTGTTCAGTCTGTATGGTCTTACTACAGGAATAGAGCTGGTGTTCATTCTGCATGGTCTTACTACAGGAATATAACTGGTTTCAGTCTGCATGGTCTTACCGGGGGAATAGAGCTGGTGTTCAGTCTGCATGGTCTTACCGGGGGAATAGAGCTGGTGTTCAGTCTGTATGGTCTTACCGGGGGAATAGAGCTGGTGTTCAGTCTGCATGGTCTTACCGGGGGAGTAGAGCTGGTGTTCAGTCTGTATGGTCTTACCGGGGGAGTAGAGCTGGTGTTCAGTCTGTATGGTCTTACCGGGGGAGTAGAGCTGGTGTTCAGTCTGTATGGTCTTACCGGGGGAGTAGAGCTGGTGTTCAGTCTGTATGGTCTTACCGGGGGAGTAGAGCTGGTGTTCAGTCTGTATGGTCTTACCGGGGGAGTAGAGCTGGTGTTCAGTCTGTATGGTCTTACCGGGGGAGTAGAGCTGGTGTTCAGTCTGTATGGTCTTACCGGGGGAGTAGAGCTGGTGTTCAGTCTGCATGGTCTTACCGGGGGAGTAGAGCTGGGCGAGCTGGCGGGCTCCGGCGTGCTGCGGTCCCCAGCGGGGAGCGCTACTGCGTGCGGCCGCGCCGTGTTCGTTCCCGTTCGGATCTTCCTCCGCCATAGAGCGGTGTTGGATCTCCGTCTCAGACAGTAACGCTGCCGCCATTCTCTCCCTCGTCACGGAGCTGCTCAGGGACGACGCATAAATGGCACTTTGTGCCTAAAAGCGCTCCGTGGTAACTAACGTTACTGTAGAGTGACACACCTACAGCTGTAGGCTAGCTAACGGTGGCTAGTCTAACAGAGTTACACCAACCCGGAAGAAAAACAGATGCGCACCAAGCGGTCCGTCACATAAATGAACTCGCTTACGTGCGTTTAATCACGTTTCTTCTATTACAGAGTTTTACAGTCCGGAGACGTCTAAAACCTAGAGTTGCTCTCTGTATAAGCAATTATATGGATGTTCTGGAAAACTTTTTGCTCTCTTGTCGTTCTGCATGTCACGCTAAGGGATAGTAATTAAAGTTTCAGTTTTTCTACAGATTTGGAAAACGAGACGGGCAATTGCTTAATATAGAGGACTGCGAAGCTTGTATACATGCTTTCACTTTGAGAAATAAACTTTATAACTTACAGTTGCCGAAAATATCAATATTTATTTCTACATTTCCTTGCAGTACAGTCTCGACGTTTTCACTGTGGTTTGTAAGATATTGAGGGTCCCTTAGTGAGTTCTCTGCTCGTAGTGTTGAATTAGTATAGTTTTTTATTTGACATTTTGAAGAGTATTTATTTCATAATAAGTTTCATCAGAAATGAACAAAACGTGAACAGCAATATTACCAAAACACCTGAACAGATAAAGTGCAATGCAACTGCTCGTTAGATCATATAGTAATGAGAAACAGAATTTGTGCTCTTTTATTCTTTCATCATCAAATACAGCACATTACTTTTATATATTAATTACATGCTGTATATATGTTTACATCTATACCTATATATATTGCATGCTGTACATATGTTTACGTATATATATATATATATATATATATATATATATATATATATATATATATATATATATATATATATATTACATGCTGTACATCGGGCTCTCAAGTTTTGAAGACAGGAAAGCGTGACATCTCCACCCCCACCCACCCACACCCCACACCCCCAAAAAATAAAATAAAATAAAATAAAACAATCATGGGGAGTTGTTGTGTTTGGTAAGGATAACTGAACAAAATGTAACCAAATACAAAGTATTTGTTTAGATTTCCATTTATTAATTTGTGTGTGTGTGTGTGTGTGTGTGTGTGTGTGTGTGTGTGTGTGTGTGTGTGAGAGAGAGAGAGAGAGAGAGAGAGAGAGAGAGAGAGAGAGAGACTGGTGTTGTTTATTGTAAATGTTTGTTGCCTTTTTGGACTCCTTTATCATTTGTAATGTTGCTCCCATTTAACACAGTTCTGCTCAAGCCCAGCCATTTTTAGGGTGATAATTGAGGACAATGTCCCGTCCAGAGACAACAGAACTAAGAACTCCAGGTGATGCGCTAGTTTCCTGCACGGTTCCATAGAGACAGCTGTGCGGACTGATACATTTTGGGCGCTGCGGTATATTAAATATATGATAAATAGTCAAAAAGATTATTTGCGTGAGAAATACAATGTGTGGCGGGAGAGCGTGACAAAAGACCCAAATGCGTGACTGTCACTCTCAATGCGTGACACAGCCCTATGTGTACATATGTTTACATATATACCTATATGTACACTATCTATCTATCTATCTATCTATCTATCTATCTATCTATCTATCTATCTATCTATCTATCTATCTATCTATCTAATGAGAAAGGTATTTTAACGTACATTAGACTGTTTCGAGATTCAGCCTCATATAAAATTCATATTTGTATGTTTTCCTTTTGAAAAAATAAAATCGTTTTTTTTATTCATTAAATCAAAATGGTGATACCTTTAGCATTTCAGTCCTACAGTAGGTTTACAGTATATGGAGCAAACTGTATGAATATGCCTTACATTTGACATGTCATCCATCTTAAAATGAATATATAACTCTTAAACTCTTTATTTAAGGCTGTGTAAGTCTGTTTTGCTATTACACCTAATGCCTTCATCACAAGCATTTTTAAAGCTGTTTGCGTAACGTTACAATACAGTGCATTGAAAATATACATTATACTATATTATTCCTGAGATGCTGAAAGTAATAATAGTAGTAGAAGTAGTAATTCACAGTCAGTGCCCTGAAAATGATTTGGGTCACATTTGTGTATATACTGTACACAATATGTCAGCTTGGATATGTCAGTCCTCATCACACCCCAAGTTAAGCCAAGAAGAAATCAGACTCCACTGTAACAGACAGGAGCCACAGTCTAGGAGGTTGCAGAGTGTCTTATCTTACACTGTTAGAGGAAAAGGATTCAGGACTGACAGAATTCCTAAACAGTTAAAGCCTCAATTCGTTCTCTAATTTCTAATTTATACAGAAGTTAGTAAATAGATGCTAATCCTCAATTAATCCTTGTTGTGGAATTTGTATCAGAACCCAGTTGAGATCTGCCTCCAGACAACTTTATTAAATGTTCTTCCACATATAGCCTGCAGTACCATTTTTCTTTCATGGTGGGAGAAATTTCCAAAACTGAACCTCCTGTAGTGTTAATCAGCCAGTTTATTATTGTTTATAAAAATCTGTGATCAGAATGCAGCCATCTAGCAGTGAACTTTAAAAAGGGTTTCCGTTACACTATACTGTAAGTGACTTTCAACCAAATCCCAAACAGGGATTTAGACAGGGGGCTGATCAATGAGGGCAGAGCTAATTTATCTGCTTTTGCTCTTTAAATTCAACCTAAATAATTACATTTATTATTGGACTCAGTGGGGGGCACAGTGGTTGGCACATATGCCTCACACTATCAGGGCCAGGGGTTTGATTTCTGCCTCTACCCGTGTGTGTGTGTGTGTGTGTGTGTGTGTGTGTGTGTGTGTGTGTGTGTGTGTGTGTGTGTGTGTGTGTGTGTGTGTGTGTGTGTGTGTGTGTGTGTGGAGTTTGCATGTTTTTCCCCCATGCTTCAGGGTTTTCCTCCAGCTACTGCGGTTTCCTCCCCCACTCAAAAGTCTGTGTGTCCGTGTGTGTGTGTGTGTGTGTGTGTGTGTGTGTGTGTGTGTGTGTGTGTGTGTGTGTGTGTGTGTGTGTGTGTGTGTGTATTGCACAATATTGTTCCCTGTGATGTGTTGGCACCCTGCCTTATGCCCCAACTCCCCTGGAATAGACCCCAGGTACCCAGTGACCCTGTGTAGGATAAATAGTACAGAAAATAGATGGATTTTACTCAATAAACCAGATCCCTAACTCTCAATTTCACAGCTTCTTGAAAACAATTCCCCCCTCACATAAATTGAGACATTTTTTACACAATTTAAAATATGTATATAAAACAAACAAACAAACAAACAAACAAATAAATAAATAAACAAACAAACACAGTTTTTAATATCACATTCATTCAAACTCTGACAAAAATGATGGAATCACACAGATGTTCACACAGATTTGAGTTGAGTAGCAAACAAATCACTGATCACTGACACAAAACCATTTTTGTTTAATAGCTGAACTTTTGTTTAATAGCTGAACTCTTGAAACATGCTGTAAACAAATGATTTGAAATAATTTTTAATAATGGCAGATTTGGTAGATAAACGTCCAGATCGGTTAGAGAGAAAACATACAGAAACACTCAGTGTTGAGGGAAAAATGTGTACTTTGTTGCTCCTCCTCAGACATCTTTAAGCATGGACTTCACTAGAGAGAAACAATATTCTCCAACAAGCTGCTTCCAGCTGTCTTGGATAGCGGTGGACAGATCGGCTTTACAGGATAGAGCTTGTCAAAACTTGCCAGTTTTGAATACATTTTCAGTGGGATTGAGATCTGGACTGTGTCAATAAGCTGCTATGGCTTTCCTGAGGAAAACTTTTACACCCTTTGCACTGTGGTATGATGCTTTATCATCCTGACAAATCATCAAAGCTATTTTCTGCAGACGGGATGAGAAAAGTGTCCAATATTTTACAACAGTGCAGTGAGTGTTGGGGTAATGACTATGGAACATCATCCCCCAACACCCCTGACAGCCCCCCCCCCCCACCCCACCCCACCTGTCACTCAACCTCATATCATAAATGAGTGGAGATTATTTTTGCATCTTTATATGTTTCATTAGAACAGCACCAGACACAGTGAATCACAGATCAGTGAAACTCCTGTTCATCCATGATGTCTTCTCTTTAGCCGAGGTTGACTTGTAATTTCTTCTGTTTCGGTTTTAGTGCTGTGGTGGTTTGCTTGGCTTTTCTGTATGTATCCTGTTCCATTCAGCTGATTTCTTACACACATACTGTCACATACACTGACTCCTGATTCCATCCTTTTGTTTTTGTGCTTTTTCTCTTTTCAAAGCACATTGTTTTGTGTTTTCTGTCCTGACACTTTAACATTTGGCAACATGGGGCAAGTCGTGGCCTAATGGTTAGAGAGTCTGACTCATAATCTTAAGCTTGTCTGTTCGAATCTCGGGCCGGCCACGACTGAGGTGCCCTTGAGCAAGGCACCGAACCCTCCAACTGCTCCCCGGGTGCCGCAGCATAAATGGCTGCCCACTGCTCCGGGTGTGTGTTCACGGTGTGTGTGTTCATTGCTGTGTGTGTGCACTTTGGATGGGTCAAATGCAGAGAACGAATTCTGAGTATGGGTCACCGTACTTAGCCGTATGTCACGTCACTTTCATTTTATCTTATAACCTTTTCATTTTGTTTATACTTGCACCAGATCTGAGACCAAGCTGACCAGGAATATCCTTTTCCATGCTCTGTCTTAGATTTCCTTTCTCCAGGAGTTTTATAATCCTTTCCATTGTTTCCATTGACATTTCCCTCGGAGCCGTGTTTTATTTCAGTTCGTTGAGTCTAAGCACTCTCTGCTAACTGCAGACTCATTTGCATTTTAGACATGTGTCAGAATTTGTTTTAGAAGTGCAAATTACAAGGTGATTCCATCTACTTGATTCCACCACTACTTGATCTGGAAAAATCATACCAGTAAATAAAATCTCAGAATTTATTGTTTCATTTGTTTGCAGTACAGTTCAAGTTTATACAGAATTTCAAAAATCAAAAAAATAAATAAAAAATAAAAGTCAAAATCATAAAAATTGTTTTTTTAATTAGATCTGTCCTGAATAAAATAATTCACCTAACAGATTTTTACATACATTTCACAAAACACAATAAAAACTGAATTCACACAAATGAACCAGTTCACCTTTACATCCACTTTACATTATTTTTAATACTGTGTGTTCTTACAGTTTTTCACAAGCCCTTTGTTGGGCCTGAACAATTAAACTGCCCACAGTTCATCAAAAATATCCTTCTGCACATTCTTTGCTTTTCTAGGAATTTCTGCATATTTGACCTCTTTCCAACGAGGAAATGTGATGTCGAGATCCATCTTTTTATACTGATGACAACCGAGGGACTCGTACACAGCCATTACAAAAGCTGCAAACATTTTGATCACCGATGCTCGAGAAGGCGACATAATTCACGATCCAGGGGAGTGTAAAAAAAGATATTTAAAAATAATTATTCTGCATGGTATCCTGTATGTAAGCTTATGACCTTGACTGTAGCTATAATGAAGTTAGAACCTTCAGCTATTAAACCAAAATGCTTTTGTGTCAAATCTGTGATTTATTTATTAAAAAATAAAAAAAAGCTGGATGAAGTGTGGGGACACCCTCATTTTATTTATTTTTGGTCACAATATATGCAGTTTCTGATCTGTTACTTCACAATCTTGCCTTAATGCATTTTAATAATTGCTAAATAACTATTAAAAGAGAGATTTTTTTTCATTACAAAATGCTCATTTAGTTTTCACTAATAATTCCATGGTACTTGAGAAAGTTGAGATGGAAATTTTTACTAAGAAGCTGTTTGTAAAGTTCTGTCCTTCTGTGTTCAGGACTGGAAGTTGGTTTTGACTAGAAATTGTTATTACCAGAGATTGGATGTAGAAACTTATTAGAGGGTCACAATGAGCTGGAGACGAGTTGGCTCATGAAGAACAGTAGGCAGACCTTGGTAAGGGTAAGATTATCCTGGTCAGGAGATTATCAGGTGTTGTCCATTTAGCCAATGGTAGATGATGTTTTCCTTTTTTCATGTTTATAAAAACTCAGTGTAACAAATTATCGGGGCCCAGTCTCGCTCATGCTACACGAGGAGCGTTGGGTCCTTCTGCTCAGCAGCAGTACAAATAAATCATAAAGCTTTTTACTCTTGCCCATGCCTACAGTACCAGTGTGATACTTTATTTTCTCAAAAATGTCCATAACAAAGTTTAATAGGTTTAACTATTATATATTGCATTTTGTAACATGAACAAATTGTAAACATACTGAATTGAACCTTATTTACTGAAATGTATTTACTGAATTGAATTATAAATGAGTAAAAATATAACTACAGCATGGGACTAAATGCTGATCTCCACGTGTAAATAGCAGAACTTGCTTGTCAGCATCCGTTCTGAACTTTGCCATTTAACAATCATTAAGCTGTTCATATAGTTCATATGGCTTTAATTTTTCTCACTGATACACTGGGCATTAGGGACATTGGCTTATGCATGTGATGATCACATGATGTCTTTTCATTTATTATAAAATAAAAAAAA